>NC_054565.1:4987880-5037880 GCF_017654505.1 Polyodon spathula | reverse complement strand
TCACAGTGTTCCTCCATCTCCTGTCTGTGTGCTGTGAGCCAATCACAGCGCTCCCTCCTCTGCTGTCTGTGTGCTGAGGGCTATCTCCTGTCTGAGTGCTGGGAGCCAATCAGTGTGTGTGGGCTAAGTGACAGACTTGAGTTTCTGCAGACAGGTGTGGAAACCAGTGTCATTCCTACACAGTAATCAGCGCTATGCTCTTTAAAGGAGTGCTGACCAAGGCTGCAAAATGGTATTATCACTGGCTCTTTTTTTGTGCTGAACATCTTTTGGTTCTGTGTGTTTTTTTCAGGATATGTAGATGTTTCAAATAAAACTGTGGCAGCTAATCCCTTCTAGTGCTGTAGGTCACACAGTCTTTCGGTTGAGTGAGCCTGACCTACAGCACAGGAAATGATTAGGAATATCTACCTATACCATAGGAATTTCTACCTGTAAAATGCTCTCCTTTGACTAATATAAAGTCACGTCTGTCTCAAAAAGCAACCAGGTTCATTGGCTGTTGTTCTCTTTTAGTGTCGGTCGATAATGGAAATTTCACTTTTATCTGTACAGTAAATACACAAGAATCGTTCTAGAATCAAACAAGTCATGCAAAACTTGTGGCAACTTCTGAGCTGCTACAAGTGCCTTTACCTCCTAACACCAACCCTTACAGGGTAATTCATGGACAGGCCATGTGTACGGTAACATTGTACGCGTTTCTACTTTACTGTATAGGGGCCTTTACTAAGTTTAGAACAAGGTAGGATGCATTTCTTTATACAGAGTTTAAATGCATGGAATAGCCAACCAGGTGAAGTAGTAGGATCTAAAACACTGGGAACATTAAAAAAAGACTAGATTCAGTGCTTTTAAATAAGTTACCCCCAGTAGGGGAGGATGGTGTGCTAACAAGGGACGAGACTTAATGGGCCGAATGGCCTTTTCTCGTTCTCAAACTATTTTTTACATCTAGCATTGTAATTTGGTGCTGTGAAGTCCTATTGAAGGCTGCTTTAAAATGCCAGAATTGCCTGCTTCCCCCTCAGACACAACTTCTTTCAGGACATCCCTTCAGGACAGTGTCTTGGGACTGTGCCCAAAAAACAGTCTGGAAAACTAGGCCACTACTTCAAGCAGGAGTGGGGAAGTAGTTTGAACTGTGAAGGGTTTTTAAACGCATGGTTACAGAACTGAAATATCATCTTGACTTTGTAACACGAAGAGTTCCTGCTAGTGAGTTTAGCGAGGGACAAATGCACTAGCTACAGCCTGCCAGCTTCCCCTCACAGCTCTGCAAGCGAGAGAGAGATAGAGAGAGCTGCCTGCTTGCCATTCAAGCAGAGACTGACAATTGTGCTGAATTGTGTGGTATTGATTTTTTGTTGTGGATTAGAGTTATGTCCACTTCTTTTTTCATCCATTCTCTTAAATCAAGGTAAATCTGCACCGTAGTTTTGGTTATACTAGATATTTGCAATGTCTTGTTTTTAATATGCTTTAACATACAAACTGTACCTGTCCTTCCGAATGCTGGCCTATGCATTACTATGCTTTCATTGTGTTTTATTACACTTTGCCATGCATTTACTATGGTAAACCTGTGTGAGGGTAAACCCCACTCAGGCCCCCTGTTTACTGCACCAATGTGTGAAGACTGGGAGATACTGTTTCTTCATTTTGCCCCAGTAGTGACTGAATGCTGTTCATGTCTTCACCAGTTCAAGAACCCATTGAGATAAAATGGGACACAAATGTCTCACAAACCATCACTGTAGTTGAGTTTTCCAGTTTTCAGTTGTAATGTTGATATTGGCCTAGGAAGCCTGTGGTGGAGCGTAGACGGTAATCAAAGCTGACTAGATTGGCAGCCTGTACCACAGAGTGTGGAGGTCACTGACCTAGAACGGCTGTCTGGGGAATTGGGAGCTCTGGCCCTGGCTAGCAGTCTGTCTCAATTAGAGACACTTCTATATGCCTGGGGTTGTGAAATATAGACACTTAAAGGGAAGGTCAAGCACCAAGGTCCAGTCTCCTTTCAGGCAGCATATTATTGATCTGACAAAGACGCTGGCTTTTAAATGTTTTATAATGCAGTTCAGCTAAATAACTGTGTCCTTCAGTACTTACAGCCTGATCAGAAAAAAAGGAAGAAAGAGCGAGACAGAATAAAATAAGTTTACTGTGATAATTTTGCACAGTAATATGGCTGGTTTCATATTAAAATCCCAACATTCAATTCAAATATAATAATAGAATAGTAACATTATTTTGTGGAATGTGGAATAAAATATATGTTTAATATAAAAATTAGTCTGTCTTTGGTGCAATCTTTAAAAGTAGTTGAAAACAATGAGTTTAGTTACTCCATATTGTTGTTATATTTTTTAAAATATTGGAACTGTCGGGGATATCTTACAAAATAAGGACATAATACAAGGAGTACTTAACCCTGCACTGCTTCAGACAGACTTCTAGTGTGATATTTATTTGTATTTTGTCTTACTGTAGCATCCCGCATTAATGTGTCTCCTAAGGAAAAAGGGGGCGTAAAGCAGTAAAATAATATTTTTTTAAATAATGTTATCTAAACATTTGTCAATATAGGGTAACATTGTAAATGAAGTCAATGTGTGTAAAAAGGTATAATTGACAGTTTATGCTTCAGGAACGGCCGCACAATTGAAGGATCACCCAGCCTGTGTGATGCAAATTCTATACTCTATTTAAAAATACTATATAAATACTAAAAAGTATTTTAGCAAGGTCAGAAAGCTTCACCATTTCCATTGTGCATGTGGACCCCACACAAACAGCACCTAAACATCTCAAACTAGGATTGCTATGAGAGTCAAAAAAGGGCCTCTCAGAGCTTTGTTCTTGCGGTTTTAAAAAAATGCTCTTAATGGAATTTGCAGCAGTAGTACAATTAGAGCACGGTGCCAGAAGCAAAGACGCTAAATTAGTGCCAGGGTGGATTTCTCAACATAAAAGATTGCCTTTTTCTTTTAAAAAGGCCTTTGTGTTCCATGGCCAGCTTTATATCTTGGCAGTGAGTGAGAGAGGGAGAGCAAAGCAGGCTCGCATTTCACAGCATCCCTGCTTCCCAGCGCTCTCTGCCAGCCTGCTATTGTGGTGCGGGGATGGCGTGCATTGTTTTGGTGCCCCACTAATTCGGTTGATCCCCTGCCCTCCTCCTGAACTCAGAGAATCTCTTCCAGCCGGGCGCATTCCTTTGCACGCGATGCCGCTGTGGCTGCCCTAGTTACGGCAGACCTCGCTTCCCAGCTCCAAAAGCCCACATCACTCCCGCCACTCCTCCTCCCCCCGCCCCTCCTGGGAATAAAATAAAAGCAGTTAAATACTCTGTGGTTCATAGTTCACTGCACAGAAGAGTCTTGCTAAACCGAACACCGTTTGTCCAAACCTGACCTATAATCCAAACCACGCTTTCAGTGCGAAATGCAAACTGGTAGCTTCAACTGCAGAGTCCTAAGTGTGTAAAACATGCATTACTAATTCTGTTTGTAAATGTACATTTCAAAAGCAAAGACTGCACATTTTGGGTGTGACGCAGTTTATGATATGTACTCCGCACAAATTCTGAACTGGGTCCCCGTTACTTTGGATTAGAGTTTACTGTAGTCCCTGTGCAACAGAGCAAGTCAAACCTTACATGCCACTCAACACCCTTTTCATATCAGCGGGTTCCATAGCTGGATCTTCAAAGAATATTTCGAACAGCAGCCTGACCAAACTGAAAGCAATACCTCTGTAAAACAGAAACAAATATTTATTTGTAACTGAACTGTAACACAATTCCTAGTAACTAGTTCCAATTTTGTTCTGGTAACTTGTTACTGCAAAGGATTATTTTTCTAGAAGTAACTCCAACCCAACACTGGTTTTTATTCAGTAGAATTATACACAATAGTATTGTTTGCTTGAAATGCTATTGCTTCTGGTTATGGGTTATCATTGTGGTGACCAGCATTCTAAATACAGTCAAGTTTAACCCTTTAAGCATGTTTAATCTTTCCCCAGAAAGAACAAGCAATGAAAGCCACCCCAGGAGGTTCCAAATATAACATAAATCTCTGTTTGCATTGACGTGTGTGTGTCTTGCACACACTCTGAAGCCATGAGAGCAAGCACATTTTTTTAATAGGCCAGAAAAAAATACTTTATATAGCGCTTTTTTATACAAAAGTATTGCAAAGCACTGTACAGTCCATAGCAGAAAAAAAGAACAAACCACAATATATGTGTATAGACGTCACACATACAACTGCCGCAGTCAGACCATTTAAAAAACTGTATACACATAATACAAAAGCACTCATTTTAAAGTTACGTTAAAACCCACTAAGATAAGAAAGACATTTTATAAAAGTGAGTTTTTAGTCATGACTTGAAAACTGTAACGGTCCCAGCTTCCCTGACATAATTTAGGCGCTCTACAAGAAAAAGCTCTACCTGCCATGTTGCTTTTGTTGACCCTAGAAATAACCAGCAGCCCTGCAACCTGTGATCTTAGAGTGCGGTTTGGAAGGTATGGGGCCAGTAACTCCTGCAAATAACTAGGTACTAATCCATTCAAGGCCTTGTCATTTAACAACAAAATCTTAAAATCAATTCTATACTGCACAGGGAGCCAGTGTAAAGAAGCCAGAACAGGGGTAATATGTTCGCTTTTCCTGGTTTTAGAATTCTAGCGGCGGTATTCTGAACAAGCTACAAGCAGGATACCACACGTTTTGGGACACCAGAAAAAAGTGCATTACAATACAATGTGCATGCATTACAATATGCATTAGTCTCTCGGCATTAGATACAGAAATAATTGGTCTAAGTTTGGCTGTATTTCTCAAATGGAAAAAGATACTTTAGTATCTTCCCTAATATGAGTCTCATATGATAGATCAGGATCAAAGATGACCCCCAACTCAATTTCTAGTTTAAGTTTTGATGAGAGACTGCAAGGATCAATCTCATGTAATCCCACATTTCCTTTTAGTTGGTTCTGTGATCCCACTAGCATAACCTCTGTTTTATCTGAATTCAACATTTGAAAATGATGTGACATCCAGTGCTTGATGTCTGTAAGGCAAGTAGCTAATAACACCCAGCCAGAAGAAATTCCTGGCTTTAGGGACAAATATAGTTGGGTATCATCAGCATAGCAGTGGAAGTTGACTCCGTGTCTGTGGATGATGTCACCTAACGGTAGCATATATAATGAGAACAGCAAGGCACCTAGAATGGAGCCCTGTGCAACACCACAGACAACTTCCGATAATGCCGAGTTTACCTCCCCAATAGAGATGAACTGAAACCTATCAGAAAGATAAGATTTGAACCAGGATAGGACAAGGCCAGACAGTCATACTGTGCTTTCAAGATAAATCAGTAGGACGAAATGGTCTACAGTATCAAAGGCAGCACTGAGATAAAAAATAATTAACACTGATGGAAAGCCAGAGTCACAGTTTATCAGCAGATCATTCACAACTGACAAGGGACATCTCGATGTTATGTGCAGCATGAAAACCAGACCGAAACTTCTCGAATATACCATTAAGAGTTAGAATTTTTAATTGAATTGCAACAACTCTCTCCAGAACCTTATCTAAGAATGGAAGATTGGTGATTGGCCTGTAGTTATTGAGGACTTCAGGGTCCAAATTGTGTTTTTTAAGCATAAGCTTTACCACAGTGACCTTAAGAGCTGAGAGAACTATACCAGAGGAACCATTTATCATTTTTAAAATGTGGGACAAAAAGAACATCTTTTAATGGTTTTGTAGAATAGGATCAAGAGAGCATGTAGTAGCTCTTTTACGTCGAACTAGCTCTGTCAGTTCCTGCAAGGTAATCAAAGAAAAAGCTCCCATAGTAGCCTTAATAGGTGTTAAATTGTGCTGGAGTCCTCCTTAATAGAAGGTGCCTGTGGAATCTCGTTTCTGATGTTTAATATTTTATTTTTAGAGAAATGTATGAAGTTATTTCAGCTGTGAGAGGAGCCAATGTCAAGGGTAGGACTATTAGGGGAAGGATCAATTAATTTATCTATGGTAGCAAAAAGAAGTCTAGGACTATTTTTATTTGTTTCAATTAAATTAGAATAATATGATGATCTAGCCAATGCAAGAGCCTTCCTATATTTAACCAGGTGGCCCTTCCATGCGATGTGGTGACCATGTAATTTAGAGTCCTACCATCTCTGTTCTAGTTTACGACCCTCATATTTCATCTTATGAGTTGTATCATTGAACCACAGTGAGCTTTTTTTTAAAAGATACTCTCTGAGTTTTGCTTGGCACTACAGGATCTAAGATACCAGTCAAGGTGGTGTTGTAGGTATTAACCAGCTCATCTACTGATGAGGACTCAGCGGTAATGAGCTCAAGACATCAGAAAGCTTAACAGCAGTTGAAGAATTAATTACCCAGAAATTAAATGTATGGTCCACAGTCTTTGTAGATACTGGCAGATTCACCTAAAAGAAGAATGGCATGATGATCAGTAATAGTCAGGTCTAGGGTTATGAAGTTCTTAACAGCTAAACCATGAGAAATTACCAGATCTAAAGTATGGACACGATTATGCGTAGGATCTTTGACTTGCAGGATATAATCTAAGGAATCCAGTAGCCTCAAAAATTCCAAGGAGTTAGAATCAGAATCAAGGTCAACATGAAGTTTAAAATCACCCATGAAAAGAGTCCTATCATGTTTGTCAATATAGATAGCAGATCCTCAAATTCACCCAGAAATAGCAGGTTTGACTTAGGCGGTTGATAAATAATTACAGTATGAACAAGTAATGTACTGATTAATGTCAAGGTTAAAACGTCAAAAGAGGAATAACCTTCAACAATTTCCTATTTGATTCACTATGGAAAACAGTAGCAAGTCCCGCCCAGTAGAGCAATCTGTCTGGAAAAAAGAATAGTTAGGTGGAGAAGCCTCAATCAGGGAAACATTGTCATTTGGTCCAAGCCATGTTTCAGTTAAAGAGAGAATATCAATGTTGTAATCTTGAATAAAACCACTAATTAACAGAGCCTTATTAGAAAGAGACCTGACATTAATTAAACCTGAGCGTAAACTGGTCCAATCAAGAGCATGTGATTGAGCAGGGGTAATAGGGATTTGACGAAGGTTTTTGTGGCACACACCTCTGTGTTTACTTAGCGGGAATGGCAGGATACTTTAACCTGAATTTTACATGCCTCTTTAGATTCCCTTCCCTCCCCAGTTCCTAGTTTAAGATTAGGGCAAATCAATACATTAAAACTGCATTTGTTTACTGTATCAGTAAGTTGAATTCTAGACCCAGACAATCTGCTGTATAATTGACCGCAAAAAGACCACAATCCACCACATGATGTGTTTGATTTGAATGTAATATATAGTCGACCCTGATATTAAAGTGACAAATCCATCTGGAATGTCTTTGCATTAGTTAGTTTATATCAGGAGGCTTGTTTCAGATGGAAATAAAAGAAGAAGCTGCCATTTGGCCCACCAGTGCTCGTCCGATTCCAATTAGCTGATTGATATCTCAACTCTGTCAAGCTGTCTCCACTTCATTCTCTGGTTTCTGTGCTAAGTATATGTTGGGGTTGTTTCTTTGAAAGATTCTGAAAGCTCACCGGGTGCCTGGCTGGTCGGGTCCCCTGTAGCGCGATGAGGAGACTCTACCTGGCGGTTTTGTCTCCCTAACCCGTGGCAGTGCCAGAGCCAGTGCGACACTCCGTCCCCAGCTCTAATTCTGAATTTGCAGCCGTGGCAGGAGATGTGTGTTATTGACACATAGAAAACACAGGACATGAAGGACCTTTTTTGTTCTTCCCTTGCAAACCAGACGTACGACCAGGGAGCGGTGTGACTGCGTCAGTAGCAGCAGTGCCGTTTAGATTGTAACAGCAAACTAGGATGAGAGCTCCAGCTGTTTGGTTTGAATGTGACAGCAAAACCATCACATACAAGCTAAGCTACAGTGAATTTTATGAGCAGAGAAGCCTCTGCCTCTGTAATTATACTAAATATAGTTCAAGCAGTGCTGTTAAAAGCACCCAGTTTTTTAATATCGTTCATTTCGATGGGCATGCTGTTTAGACGGATATTATTGACAGGCTGCAGCTCTATTGTTATTTCCTATCCTTCTCTCCTGGTCTGTCACTGCATTTAACTAGCATGCAGCAGCATCAGCAGAGGGGCAGTATCAGTACCAGTATCGGTGGCGTCTCAGTAAACACGTAAGCTGATTGTAGTTAACTAAATCATCTATACATCTGACCTGTTGTGAACTTGCATTCGTTAGATACAGTAGGTCTCATGTCCAGTTTAGAGCATGTATTTTTATTTTAAATACATGCTATCTGGTACTACGCTAGGTTAAAGAAGTCTCTTGTTTGCAAGCCATGCTTTCAGATTGCATTGCACTTTCATGACCATTTCACTCCTTCTGTCCTTAAAGTTTACCATAGCAAAAACGTAGCACAGTGTAATGCAGTATAGTGACTGCATGCTGAAGCAACATAGGTAAGCACTGTGAAGCCCACAGAGGTATGGTACATATTAAAACATTAAAGCAAACTACGGTAAAGGCACAATATAACAGTGGGAAAAAGCATGGGAAAAACTGCAAGCTTTACAGTGCAAATTTACTATGGGAAACTTTTAAAAGAGTAACCAATCAGCTGCTTCCCCTAGTGACTGACATGCTTTCAGCCAGTAACATGCTTTGACCCTGAAGACACTGCTGAGATGAAAGGACCCAGGAAGTATAGAGTAAACCATTTCCCAGAGAGGAAGGCATGTAAGCTGGAAACTTGTAGTTCCAGGTATCATGTTTGAAAATGGAAATACATGTTTGCCATATCGTCTTTCAACACTGCACGGCTGAGACCTATGAAGATAACTGAAGGGCAAAACAGGAACATAATTTTGTTAACTATCAGCATTGTACCGGAGTACCAACCAGTGCTTTATTAACTAGAGTTGGTCAAATTTATACTGTGCTGAGAATCTTTCAGTTGTAAAAAAACAAAACAAAACTTGAATTCGAGATTAGCAAATATTTGGACTACAACACTGCAGTTAAACTGCTGCATCCTGGTTCCTTTGTTATAGATCACATAGGGAGGGCATGCAAGAACAAACTTCAACCCTGGAAGTGATTTCTCTGATGGAGGATTGAAAAGGAGAACTATCCAAGGCTTTTAAATGGTTTTTCTATGAGGTTGCGGAATCCGTTTTTCAACCACGCCACACTGCAAAATGTCTTAAATATTGTTTGCAGTATGGTACACCGAGTGCTGGAGTTTCGTTTCAGTTGTAATTAACTACCATAGACATACACAGCTAGATCAGTGTCTTTATATAAGAAAGCACCAGCTCCATCTAGTGCACAGCTCGGTATTGCCAGCAAAACAAAAGAAAGCTTGATGTAAACTAGCTGATCACAAGACGGTACCAATATAAAGACACTTTGGCTAACCTGGTCTACTCAGAATATATCTATGGCAAGCAACTAGAAGGGCAGCTCCTGAAATATTTCCTTATCGAATTGTAAATTGCTATTGAATATCAAACCCTATCAGAAGACTGTACAGCCTCCAGAAACACATGGGAATATTCCTATTGGATTAGCTGTTCCAAGTCACGTCACAGGGCGGTATATTCTGCAGTCCGTAAACAGCACTGTTCAGAAATCTCAAACTCATGTAACCTCGCTGAATACTGATCTTCTGATTGTGCTGGGTCACTGCACTACAATGGTCCTCTTTATTTAAAACCACTGTGACTAAAGCAGAAACAAGTCATTAACTGGGGCTGTACCGAATCACTGTGACCCGCTGAACTGTGATAACACTGTGATACAGGGCTCACTCACAATGCAGTTCTTGTACTGTAGTCCACCAAAGAGCTCGTAGCTTCAGATGTCATTGCAATAGCTTCAGATTGCTCTTACTGTCGTATGATGTTTGCAGTCACCCTGAGTGTTTATACAGCTCTGCTATTGCATTATTGATCATTTCTGTCTAAATCCGTCTTTACCTGTCTTTGTGATTGTCTGGAGAATCCTAACAGGCGTTCTCATTCCATTCAAATTAGGTGGACAATTAACTGAATTCAGTTTCTTTTGGTGATATTTTCTAATAGGGTCAGTTGAATGTAAATATAAAATACCCGAGCTGTCTGGACCAGAGAGGTCTCTTCCATATATTTCAGAAGAGGAGTGAAAACTGAAGGTAAAGAAATGCCCTCTGACAGTAAAATAAAAAACAGCTTTTTGCATAGGTTATCTGGACAATTACAGTCTGTATTTGTGTTGCAACATTGTAGTACAGTGTAGTGGTGAATGTTGAATTCTAATAGAAAGGGAACTATTCATTTTTCTTCTAAATCAAGGCATGTCAAATTAAGTTTTACATTAAACCCTAAATGCTCTGAAATGAACCCATGATGAGGAAAAGTTCCCAACAGTAGGTAGAAAGCACTTTGACATAAATGTCTAGAATACCCTAGCAGGTGAAGTAGTAATATCTCAAACACAGTCAGATTTAAAGAGGTGCCTGTCTGTCTGTCTTTACAGACGCATGGATGCCACACTTACATCGATTGAAATATTGACAGCACAGAGGAGAGGATTCATGTAACAGTTAGGTCTAAACCAGTGTCTGCCAAAACCCAACACGCGTGAGCAGATCTTTGAGCGCCACCCCTTTAGGGTGACACACTGGGATTCAGAGAGCCCTCACTCCTGATAGAAAGCAGGGGCCTGGTCTCCTCACTACTGATTTATGTCTGGCACACAGCTGTAGTAAATTCCCTGTTTAATAATGCAGTGGTAGCTCATTACCGGCGGAGTGCTGATTCCTCACTGCTCTGTAAGCCCGGAGCCACGCAAAATAAGTTACTGTATAAGACAGGAGGCAAAGAGCACATCTGTCTACCTGAGAATCTCTGGAGATCAGTAATGGGGGGGGGGGGGGGGGGGGGGGGGAGCAGTATTAAGTGGCTGATTGTCTGCATGCTCTATACAGGACTCAACAGAAAGGCAATTGCACTGAAGCATTAGATCCACAGTTAGCTTATAAAGAAAAATAAGTGGAGCATTTGATACAAGTGGTTAGGTCATCTAGAGCAGGGGTTCCAGCTCTTGCTTGGTTTGTGGCCCCCACATGGAAATTGGTGTTTTAAGTGAGAACAACCACCAAATCAGCCCATAGAAATATGAAACTATAGTATTACAAACAGCTTATTTATGCAGTTAAAGTAACTGTAGCTAACAAAATTGTTCCATGCATTTTCTCCGCCATGCACAACCATTTATTATATATGTGTAGTTTTTAAATAAAAACACGTGTTACAGCAAGCATGAGTTTTCATTTTACAACATGCTAGTAATACTGCACGAGGGTAAATAAATCTCTGCTTCCTGTTTTTAGACTGACTTACAATTCCTGGGTCATTTTATCTAGAGGGTGAAACTGTCCCCACCCCTTGCACTGTCAATAACCAATCAGCTGCTACCCCTATTGACTGACATGCTTTCATCCAGTAACATGTTTTGACCCACAAGACACTGCTGGGGTGAAATGGCCAAGAAAGTAAAGCAGTAACAGACTTTCTGGAAGGCAAGGCCAGGAAACTGAGAACTTAATGCCAGATGTCAGTTTTAAAACAAAAATGCATGTTTGCTGAAGCATGTGTTTCTTTCAAAACTGCACATTTGAGAACTATGTAGCAAATCAATTTACAAAATGGAAAGAGGTGTGCAATTATTTTGCCACGGTTACATCAGAGGAAAAAAAAAGCTATCAAGAACTTTAAAATCCTGCAATTATTATGATGTTTTTAATTATAGTCTTTCAGGATGATGTAACAGAAATGAGAATAATGTTATTGAAACTGTTAGAGACTGTTGATGAATATCAAAAGATGTATTTAATGAAAACAGGAAAAACACAACAAATGCAACACAGATTGAACCGATTTGATAAATAGGAGCCAGTGTTTCCTTCTTTTCCTGGCCTTCCTTTTCATCTTCTTTGCCTTCTGGTTCCTTTAATTCCTCTTCTGCAGTCAGTATTGTATAGAAACTACAAAACTTAAAAACTATCAGTCAATGATAGGCAAAACTCATAAGAAACACACTAAATAATGCAGTGACTGATGTTTGTCTGCTTGGTTTCTTCCAGGTTTTACCTTACCTAGAAGCTCATGAGTAAAATAAAAACAGCACTCGATGAAAGTTTGTGGAGTATTCTGTTCGTATAATAAGCACGTTTGAACCTAAATACTTCCTTAGATCTTTGCAACTCAGCATATTTCGGAACAGTGATTTACTCGTTGGATTCGAATGAATGCAAAGCAGATTCCAAAATGAGATCCATTGATAGAGTACCATGTCTTATTCCACCAACGAGAATAGACGGATATCCCATGAGCCCTGGGGGGTTCAACGGGCTTGCCTCATGAGTGAATTAACCAGCCAGCTATGAACCTTCGTGGAGTATTCTGTGAGATATCTAGCATCAAATATCTTCTTCATATTCGCTGGTCATGAGAGATGCTTCTTTTTAGCAGATCTCATTTTAGAATCTTGTATTCAGACCAGTCACCCTGTTACAGATCATGATGTGCTGCTAAGAAGATGCTGCATTCCATGCTAGGAACTCTCCAAATTCAATGTTTCAATACACTTTCTTTTCCATGCAATGTACTTGTTATATAAACAGAATACTCCATGAACACTGATAGAGTCGTGTGGTTAGTTCACGCATGAGGATAGCTGTAAACAACCCACTTGGGAGAGCGTGAGTGATTCGGCCCTCCTCATTTGTAGAATAACTACAGTACTCCACGAACAATAGTGGGGTATCCAAGGACATTTCTGGCAAAGAAAGTATGTTTTCAACTAACTGAATTAGAAGAACGAATGTCTTTCGATCTAGCTCCGCATCTACTTGGCAACACGCTTAATTTGAAACAGTGCGTTTTGCCCAGGCATCCTGTCGTTGCATTTGAATCAGTGCAAGATTCCAGAATGTGCCGCACTCAGAAAAGACTAGGGCTAATGGGGGCGCTGGCTTTCACCTGTGATATGAGCAGCTATATTCATTGTCTTCATTCTGTTCTGTCTCGCTACTATAGTTCAAAGATATGTAGATGTGTGTGTGTGTGTGTGTGTGTGTGTGTGTGTGTGTGTGTGTGCCTGAGTTAGCTGTGCATGACTGTGAGTGTGTGAGTGAGTGAATTCACAGCAGAGGAATGTGGAGCTGGGCAGGGGGATGAAGGCCTCTATTCAGCCCCAGTCTCCCAGTGTGTCTTTGTGCCTGGCAGGCTGCCTCGGCTGTGGGAGAGTCAGCACACTCTGTCCCTGGCGGCCTCTCTGTTGTTGTGGAAGCTCTTGGCAGAGACAGCCCCCACATAAAAGTTTATTATAGTATGAAAAATCCCTTCAAATATCATCATTTATACAATATTTTCAACAGAAAATTTAAAACAAAACAATCCTTTATCTAAATGTCTTAAAAATGTACCCCAATAAATCCTTAAAATAGGACTAACCAAGGACTCTTAGCTTTGCAATATTCTTACAAATCAAGTTTTTTTTCTTCTTGTTTTTCACATTCATTCTGACCACACTTTAAGTTTTGATGTTTCCCTTCCTTCCTTCCTTCCTTCCTTCCTTCCTTCCTTCCTTCCTTCCTTCCTTCCTTCCTTCCTTCCTTCCTTCCTTCCTTCCTGTGGTACAGTTAACAGTTCCCATATGCATTCGGTTCCTATGTACTTGGGGTCCTGTTATCTGTAACACCTAAACTTACAGTGTTGTCCATTATTACACAACAACTAGACACGGCTCTCTCGTTATTTTCTGTGGAGGTCAGTCGTTCTGTTATTATTCATGAACTTGATTTAAGTAACCAAAATAGGCTTAAATAAAAAAAAAAAAAAAATCCTTTTTGTGAACAGGACCCGCTGTGGAAACAAACAAAAACAGCATTCTCTTATAAAAGCTTACTTACTATGTTAAATTTGTACCTCAATTTGGCCATGGTCATACTCAAGGGCTAACGATGTATTTTTGGATGCGATGGCAAAGCACCAAAAACCCAACGCTCTTAACAACAACAGTGTTGTCGCTCCTGATGCAGCCACCAACACCAGCAATAAGGCACAAAACCCCGATCCACAAGCAAATGAGAACTTGAAGCATGTACTGGAGCTGCTGTAAATCCGGGTCGGTACATTAATTAGGTCTAGGACCAAAAATGCTGTCCCTCATTATACGATACGGTGCTTTTTTGTTGGCACATTAACCCCTGGTTATTCTATGAATTTACTGTGGTTTGCCGTGCGTTTTTTGTCTGCTTCGCCATGTCTCTCTGTGTTTACAATGCTTACTTGTGCTTTACTTGTTATCACCACGCTTTATGACTCCTGGCTGTGCTTGCACTGTGGTACACTTTTGTAAGGGCTGCTATATCAAAGTCCAGGAGGGCTGTGAGAATGGTAGTTCAGCTATGGAGAGGGGAACGATGCTATTTAAAAGGCTGGCAAGTGCTTCTTTTAAAAGGGTTAAAGAGCTGTGAAATTGACAAGCCACTGAACCACAATAAGTAGGTCAGGCAGAGTTGGCTATCCTGGCAGTGTGCCACTTGAGTGGAGGATGTGGAGGAGGGGTAGATGGAGTGCCCGGGGCGGTGAGAGCTCCAGGGGGGTGGGGGCTGAGACCCAGTCGAAAGGTAGCATGGAGCACTGCTGGACTGCAACTGGGAGCACAGCAACCAGACTGTAAAATGGATTTGCTTATTGTACCTGTTGGGTCTGTGTCCCCTTCTGTCTGTCTGCTGTCTGCTCTCTGCTATCTCTGGCCCTTAGCTATAAAATTAGATGTTTCAACTGAGATTTCTTTGTCAGTGACTCTTGTGTTATAATATATAATATCGATTTATCTTGCTGGCTGGCTTCTTGCCTGTGCCTATCAATTTCATTCAGTGTCAGTTTTCTGTCAAGGAGAGAGTGGAAAGAGGTTTGCAGGAAGGGAGTGAGGGAGTGGAGAGGTGGACGTATGGAATATTAACAGGCTTTCCTCTGGTCTGTGTGTGTCTCCCTGGAAGATTGCTTTGCATGTGCATCTGTGCCCGTGGGCGTCTGCGTGTCGGTGTGTGTTTGTGTTGGTGTGTGTGTGTTTATGTGTGTATGTGTTCGTGTGAGTGTGCCCTGTTGCGTGACAGTGCCGTGTGCTCGCTGCTGCGTGTGTAATACTCTCAAGATGGAATATTAATAGCTGTGTGGCCTCTCTCTCTCTCTCTCTCTCTCTCTCTCTCTCTCTCTCTCTCTCTCTCTCTCTCTCTCTCTCTCTCTCTCTCTCGTCTGCTAATGACCCTGGTGTCTCAGCTCCCAGCCTGGCTGACTGATCATCCCTGACAGGTCAGCTGAGGCGGAAACCTCCCTCCTTGCCTTCCACCCTCCCTGGCTGCTCCCTCCCTCTCTGACTGCTCCCTCCCTCCCTGAAACTTGGTGAAGACATTAGTTGTTTTTCTTAACATATAAAATAAAAGACGAATACATATATATTAACAAAAATAAATACACACACACACACACAAATAAATGTCAGAATAAGTTCCTACTAGCGGTCAAGACCAGAGAGTTTTGTAAATTACCAATGCACGCCAAAAAAAACCCCAGCATTTTATTTCCTGTAGGTACTTTGTGTGATCAGCTGAATCCAAGGAGAAGGATTGACCCTGCTTGGTCCTGCTGCTCAGTGTATCTATCTGAGATCCAAGCAGATCACTCAATCCACGAAGCAGCTTCCTGAGATTGCACCAGACCCTAATCCAATGTGACGTGATCACATTTCAACAGGCTGGCACACAAAGAGGCCTTTTAACAAACCAGACAGCATCCTTTGAGGAACCGGTTTTGAGTTTTGTGACAGTGTGAAATCACAGTTCTAATGACTTTCATTTTAATAAGGAACGTCTCGATAAAGGACAGCACTTCAGTTTTATAATGAGCTACAGAGCCAAGCTAGTGCTATCATTAAATCTTCAGTGGGATGGAGAGACAACTAATGGCGTTTCTCCAGTCTTCTTACCTGTGGTATTTATAGACACATTCTACAGCTATGGCTAAAAGTTTAGCATCACCTGGAATTTTAGGATTGAGACATAATTAATAAAAAAAACAAAACTGTATGAACATAATTCATTTTATTTAACATCAAGTAAAAAAAGAAACTACAAAATTATACCAGAAGCCATAATAGTACAGTATGTCATGTTAGATTTTGAATGCAATTCAATATGTTAACGCAACATTATTCAACAGGTTTCATTTGACTTTATGTAGCACAATTCGTTAATTCATAGGGTGATGCAAAACCTTTAGCCATAGCTGTACATATTTGGGAAAGCCATCATTTGTCAACGTGCCGTCACATCACTAAACATGTTTTTATTTCATACATTGTGCTTGTTATATCAGCAGAGCACCCCATAAACATCCCCAGTGCTGTGTTTATTTCAATCACAAGGATAGCTGTGATC
Organism: Polyodon spathula; assembly: GCF_017654505.1. Taxonomy (NCBI): domain Eukaryota; kingdom Metazoa; phylum Chordata; class Actinopteri; order Acipenseriformes; family Polyodontidae; genus Polyodon; species Polyodon spathula. Next base: position 5,021,322 of record NC_054565.1, on the reverse strand, counting down.
AACCCGCTCAAACCCTTTGGGGGGTCGCTGCTCATACAACTGGCCTCATTTGTGCCGTATATGATTTTAAAAATGTGTTTGGTAGCAATTTGTAGTGTTTTCAAATTGTGATGATCGCATGAATAGGGTATTTGTAGCTTTGCACACCAGTCTTCGGATGTCTTTTTTTGTTTGTTTTTACAGTGCTCTATAAATGTTTCTGGAGTGTCCTATAGTGGTTTGGGATGGTGCCACAGTATTTTATATGGATGAACAGCCAAGTCAATGTCTTATTTTCAAATAAAAATACCCACCTGTAAATAGAAATTATGGCACGTGTGAAAGCCATTTGAAAAGAAATGACAGCAGGCACACAACAGTGAAACCCAGCTTGTAAGCCTGTCAGCTTTACCTGAATGGTAATGATCAATAAACACAGTACGATGTTTCAGCAATGCTTCTTGGAGGCTGCATAACACTATGTGCATCATCCCTCTCTTTAGAAACCAGCACAACATAGTATTTATACCACAAGTTGTCAAATGTGTTGTCATAATATTTCTTATAATGCTGTGAAAATGATATCTTTTAACAGATCTCAATAAATTACAGTAAAAGTGTTAATGGCTACGAGTTACAAACATGCAATTTTCAGTGACAGTACTTTCAGTTTGTAACAAATGCTGTGGTGCCATTTTAGGAGTACTTGATGCTATGTCAGTGTGATTTCGTCTTTAAGATGGCGTTATAAAGCCTTCATCGCAGATCTCAAGTTGTGAAAGTTGTTATGTCTTACATCATGATGCATAATTGACTCAAATTGTCCAAAGACTGGAGATTATTAAACAGAACGCAGTTGCATAAGCGTTGCATCATGCGTGGAATTCCACAGGGAGCGTTGCATTGGCTCTGGCGCCCCCGCAGGTTGGGGAGGCAAAATAGTCAGTTTCTCCGTTGCTCAGCGCTCGATAAACTGAGCCACGTGATATTTAAATGGCATGCCCAATTCTGTTGCACAGCTTGAGTTCGCATGTTATCAAGCTTTTTTTACTTGTACTTGATCCTTAGGATTTATCAGCGCCCCATCAACATAACCTACCAATTTACCTATCTGTCAACCGAATATTTGGAAGGTATATCTATGTAATAAGTACAATATTCTGTGTTTGGAGAGAGTCGGCATGTTTAATTTGCTATAGCAAGGCGATCAATAAGGAATATAATATTATATATATATTATCTTATTATCTCTAATAAGAGTTGTGGGGATTGTGCATGTGTCATTTTTGGTGTGTCGTATGCGTTACCGTTGTATTGCAGAACATGAGCATTCTGTTTTGAACCGGTTGTTGCTTTGGTTATCACAAGAATAGTTTTAAGAAGGTTTTAATCCCATATTGAAAATATCAGCTCTATGTTACATTAGGCGATTCCTGTATATCACCAATATATCGTAGGGCTGGTGGAATATGAAGCAGGCTCATGCAGGTTTTGCAATTTCTCAAATGCACGGTTTATTAAGCTGGGACTCTATGCTTGACAGGTAAAAGCTTGCTGCTATACTAGCCAGTTGTGCAACTACAGCTGAGCAGAGTAGTGCTACTCACACTGTGACAAAATAAAAAAAATAGAGTCCAAAGCACACTGTTGCGGCCGTGTGCTACAGCCAGCTAAGTACCGTCTCTGGTTTCTTTCCTGGTTCTCTTTAGTCCTGCTTCTCTCTGGCTATCCTTGTCTGTTCTCCAGTCTTCTCTCAGTCCAGCAGCAGCTTGTCTTTGCTGCCCCGTTACTTATCCCCGTGTCCAGGGCACGCCCCCGGTGCACAAGCCACCAATCCCAAAAAGGCTCGGCTTCCCGCTGTCGATCTCCTGCAGCATCTCGTCTCATGGTTTGTGACAGCAATGTTGCAACCTTGTCCCCCTCGCGCGACAAGCCGAACTGGTGCCGAGTCTCCCGTCTCTGACGTCCCTAAACACCTGTTGTTACTCAATGCTAGTTCTAGATTTGTTTGCATGTTTGTGTGCAATATTGCCCAAGGCATTTCTTCTAGTTACAAAATGCAGACACAAAAATCATTGACACCAGGCAGGTTCCATAATAAAAAAATACAATTTGGTAGCACTTTTTTTTTTTTGCGTGGCATAAATACTTATTTAATTATTATGTAATTTTCTGAAGTTTAGTTGCATGCTAATAAACACTGAGGAGATATGTCATGCATGTGTGTATCTATTATTAGACTGCCATTTGAGCTCATGTTTCATACATATGTTGAGTATGCTTTTTTGAGATAGAAACACACAGGCACGGCATATCTACTGACAGTTTATTAACATGTAACCAAACTTCAGCAAATAGTTAATTGCATATCAATTAAATACGTATTCAAAATGAAGCATTGCCATATTTGTTTTGACCTATTTAAGAATGTTGTTTGTCCACGTCTCCTGTCTTTGTGAGCGCTGCAGCAAGGCAGTCCTACAGAGTTTACATATGGCATTCACATATGGCTTCAGGTGGCTGTTTTAGTTCACAGAGTGACAGGGACCAGAAAGCTTGTGTGCCGTGCCTGGTAATGTAAACAAACCGGCAGAACCAGTGCCAAGGGGGTGGGGGGCTTTAGTGGGCGATGCCCCCCCACCCCCCAGTTTAGAAGGCTTTACTGTGCAAGGAGGGTGCAGATAGTTTATTTACTGTCCCCTTGCCTTCGTAAGTCTGTTAATATTCTTTGATCTGACTTCAGGAGCTGCTCTTCAATTCTGGTTGCTTGCCATAGGCATATGTATGAGCTTAATCACCCAAAGTGTCTTTCTAGAGCAAGGAGCTAGCACCATGTGATGCACAGCTGCTTTGGGTCTTGTGTCTTTTAGATTTGCTGACAATGCACTGCTGTGCACTAGGTGGTGCTGGCGCTGACTAACGTAAAGACACTGTGGCTGATCTAGCCTGCATTACAGATATCTATGGCAGACAGCTGGAACTGAAGAGCAGCTCCTGCGCCAGCCATAACACACACTTAGCAAAATATTCAAAAACACAATGAATAAGAACCAGTCCGAACAATGGCAACCATCACATAGGAAAATGTGAGATGTAAGAAATGATGGCTGTGCATATTAGATAGAGTATGCACTTAAAGGAGTTCAAATAATCAGCACTGGTGCCAGCTGGATTAAAGTGTTACAGAATCCCCTGCAAAGTTTACAAGAAACACATTATGTTACCTTTGCTGTGTTCCATGTTGGACATCTCCCAGCGTTATATATTTTTGAACATATTGCCGACTATGTAAAAAAAAATGTCGCGCATCATGGTCATAAATTAACTAGGCAGTACATTTCTCAACATTTACTCGGGAAACTTCAACTGGAGAAAGATAATTTCTCCTACAGTGTAAGGATCGCACTACCCCCAGATCACGCTCCCTCCTGCAACATAACACTATAAAGGTGGGGGGGGGGCACTGTATTTAGTTTGACTACAGCTTCGGTCTCAGAATCGAATTGACTTGAATGGGTGCAGCTGTGCCTTTAAAGTCCAAGCTGGCATCCTGTGTTTTGTGCTTCAGAAACACAATGGACTGGTTTCAGATGACTTCTTCATTGGTAACCTAAATCCCAGAGACCGGGTTACTGAATTATGTGGCATCTTTCAAAGCAGCTGGGAGGGTTTTCTGGTTTCAAATCATTTTAAAACAGGTACAGAGCTGAAACAAATGTTCAAGCAAACACTGCTTGAAATGTATATTACAGAGTTTGGAAATAAGTGAATCAAAAAAGTTATGCAAAGGAAAATGATAACAAAGTGTTCCTTCTTTAGGGTTACCAGATTTGTTAAACTTCTGAAAACCCTAATGGTCCCTACATTAAAAATGAACCTCTGAAATACTGTATAACTGTTGCTAATTTGTGAAACTGGATGTTTTTTGCCTGTTTTTCTCCACTCAGACCCCTTGCTTTTGAAATATCTTGATATCCCTGAATATTTGATCTATTTTAATAATCTAAACAGTGGCAGGTCTAAAAAACATTGCTCTTTAACTGTAGATTAATCCAGAAGGGGTTTTCCCATCTGAGTAATATATAGGTTCTCTTTTATTTACCATTGTTTTTGGATATTTGAGCCCGTCTTGTCAACAAGGAGATGCAATTCTTTCTCCTGGTAAAGTCGTTTTTTTTTTTTTTAAATATGAAAGAAACTGAATATATTAGGTTCTATGTCTTGAATGCCTTGCCCTGCCTCCCCTCCCCTCCGCCTGCATTATTCATTCATGAGGTCTCTCTTGCTCTGATTTGAAGTCTTACAGAAGTGGCAGGCTTCAAACGTCTGCCAATGGAGCTGCTATTAATATTTAATAACCTCCCGGTTGCGAGCTGAAAGCGAATCGTCCCGGCAGTGCTTGTAAGGTCTCTCTGCTCTCTCTCTCTCTCTCGTACCAGCAGTCTTAACTCAAACTGACTTAATTAGGCTTTCTGAGTGGATTCTCAATCGGTGAATCTGTGAAACTGTCTGCGTCCGTCTCTAACGTGTCTAGATGATCTTGCCTATGGAGAAAACCTTGTACCGACATTCAGAAAAACTTGAGGTAAATGATAAGAACATAAGAAAAGTTTGGGAGCAAAAATAAGTTTGACCCATCAAGGCACGTCCCTCGAATGCCACTTCCCCCATGAAGAGGAATTAATTTAACAGGACAGAATCTAATGGTTTCTTTTTAATGTTCCCAGTGTTTTAGATGACTAGACTACTCTGGGCATTTATAACTCTGTTAAAAAAAGTGCGTCTGAACTTTTTCTCAGCTTCCATATATTTTTTTTAGTAGTGGCCTGGGTTATTTATACCATTAGGGGTTTATAATCTTCAATTAAACCTACTCTTTCCCATCTGTTTTTCTCTGCTGAAGAGATTTAGTTATTTTAGTCAGAGCTCGTGCCATTTAGTCTTGATCTGCCCCTTCTCAAGTGCAATAATGTCTCTGTTTTGTCGTGAGGTGATCAGGAGTAGACACAGTTTTCTAAGTGGGGTTTTCTAAGAGCATTACATAGTTTTAAAATAACTTATCAGGACTTGCATTCCGCTAAGTCTAAGCAGGTAAGAAATTCAATATTCTGTAAAATTAGGACAAAGGCCAGCCCTGCAGATGTCTGCTTTGGGCTCACTCGGCACCTAACTGAATTTGCTCCTTTTCCTGCGGGAACTCCAGAGCCAATGCACCCAGGAACCTGCACTCCCCTGACTGTATGACTCACCCTGCACACCACACAGCCGTGCCTTTATCAGGGAAGACCTCCTGGGACTCCTGCACTCCCCTGACTGTATGACTCACCCTGCACACCACACAGCCGTGCCTTTATCAGGGGAGACCTCCTGGGACCTCTGCGCTCCCCTGACTGTATGACTCACCCTGCACACCACACAGCCGTGCTTTTATCAGGGGAGACCCTCGGGAACCCTGCGCTTTCCTGACTGTATGACTCACCCTGCACACCACACAGCCGTGACTTTACTAGGGGAGACCCTCAAAAACCCTTCCCTCCCCTGACCGTGTGACTCATCCTGCACCATGCAGCCATGCCTTTACAAGGGGAGACCCTCTGGGGACTCCCTATATGCCCTTTATTAGTATCTAGTTTTAAATATATACAGCCAAACCTGCTTAATATCACTTATGTTACTGTCACCCTTCACTTATGATCACCACATTGAAATGTCCCGGTCTGAATATAATGCGAGTCAATGGGGTCAAGCTCCTGATAATGTCACTCACACTTACCAGTCAGGCAACTGATTTGCACCAATCTTAATATGGCTTTGGGAGTGTAGAAGGATTACAAGAGATTAGAAGGGTTAGAATTAAGCTGCTGTTCAGATTTGAAATCCTCCGTAGCACAATGTAGCACACAGAACTCTTCAATGGACACGTCTTGGGTATACTGGATTGAAATCAGCGAACACTTCTTGTCTGAATACTGCTTTCATGTTCTATGAATTATTATGCCAGGTTGTTGGTGCGCTCCTGATAAAATCACCCGCTCATTTTCCCAGTTTTTGCTCAGTCCTTTTGCAGTGATATTTACAGGTTTGGACTGTGTTAATGAACAGGACATCCAGCACACTGGAATACATTGCACAGTTACAATACCTCTCGACTTCGGCACTGAAAGGGTTACAGCGTTACCAGCCCTCTCGTGGGGTTCCATTGGTAAGGTGTCTTTGGTGCTCTGGGCACTGAAGCGTTAACAGGAGATGGCTCTTATTAAAGCATATTGACTCCTGCCACCCCCACCCCCTCAACTAAACCCCAAATGACACTCTGCATACCTGGATTTCATTCAGCTCAACCATAATTAGTGCCCAGAAGCCGAAACTGTAATTACAGGAGTGTATCATTAGCACGGGGGCTGGGAGCTGCATTCTGGGAAGTTTCACATTCATTTCACCTGTGTTAAAGCTACCACGTTTCACAATCAGGTCCTGTTATTGTATAATAATACTTATCCGAGTCTACTCTGCATTTCTCATGCATCTGTATGATTTGCAACCAATATAGGTACCAAATAACCATTTGTAAATATGTATAGTGTGTATTGCAGTATAACGCTAATGATATATTGTAGTATCTTACAGTATTGTATGTGTTATACAGCCATCTGAAATGTCTTTGTATAAGATGGTTTTACATTAATATCTGTCCTGTTTAATTATTCTTAATTAACTATATAACAAATGTAATACAGGGTGCTGTGTAACATACAAGTTGATTGTCATCGACTTGGGGTCAACGCAGCTTCTAAGCCCACTTGTGGCAAAGCCATTCATGGGTACCCTCTTTGACCCTGTTGTGGGGCTGATATCAGCTTTATCATGCAGAACCATATACAATATTTTAACTACAGCACAGTCTAATCTGCAAACAGTGTGGAATACTTTACCTTTTAAACTTTGCATTATTTCAAAAGCACACTTTGGTGTGTGGTAGGGAGATAAGTAACATTTTCATATGCAGTAGAGGTGCAATATGTTTCTGACCTTTAACAGGTGTATAAACAGAACACACAAAGCACGGGAGCCAATGAGAAAGTCATGTTAAAGTATATGCATGTCCATATGTATCTTTTTATTTTTTTAATCTATTTTAAGTCAATTGTATGTACAACAAATGGTCAACTACATGTATTTCTCCATATGTTATAAATATATGGGTTATGTAACTGGGTTTTATACTAATCCTTATAAAATGAAATGTTATCATGAGTACATGCTTTATTAGTCTTAGGTAGATGTCTGTAGAGAACCACATCTATAGAGAACTCATTACAAACTTTACAAAATAAATTCAAACATTTCAACTAGAAATCTTTTTTATTGTCTTTAATGTTGAGTTTTAATTCATGTACTCATAACACTCAATGTGGACACCACTACCCCAAGTGGTAAGATGATTTTATGTCATTTATTTTAGTATTTCTGCAGTGTATAAAAATAAAACACTTAGAAAATGTTTAATGAGCACTAAAATACAGAAGAAAGTGTAGTCCAGATAAACATTAAATGTATGCATTCACTATTATTCAGTCAGTTTCTAGAGTGTTGTTTTGTTTGGTTTTACTTACTTGCTGTATTGAAATTCCAGTAAAACCTGTTTGGAAGTGACTGTGCCCAGGCCCAGCTATGCTCTCCACCCCCTGTCTGGCTCCACTGTGGGCAGGCTGTTGTGTAACTGAGCTCCAGGTTTTAATTGCTCTGCTTGGTTTTGTGGTTCTCCACAGGGAAAGGCTTGTCTGGGGCCCTCGGAAAATTGACCTGCTTAGCTGGTTAAGTTTGTACTGTGAAAGGCTGCTTCGAATTGCCCTTCTCTCGTTCTCTCCGATTGGCTACTCAACCTCATACTACTTTCCCATTGGCTTAACTTACTGTGAGGTAGTTGTTTTTTATTTATTCACTGCAGTTATTTTTTAAATAGATCTTTGTAAGCTTTTTACAGTAATATAAACTATACGTACTTGATATTTTTTTTGTATCTGTAACTGAAGAGAGGGGTTCCAGAGCAGATACAGTAATGGATCACTGGGACAGATGAGCTGCTTTGGTTAGTTATTTTTGTCATTCCTTCCATAGTTCATTGTAGAATTAACGCCACAATTTGGAAATGCTACCAGAAAAGAGGGTTTGGTTGCCATCAACTAAATAAAAAAAGACTGCTACATTCAGTATGTTCAAATGATTATTATATTCAAGCTCCAGCAGAAATTCTGTGAAGCGCTGTGTCAGATGTATCTGAACGTGTCGAGAGAGCAGCAGAGCCATTTCCCCTGTCTCTTTTTCCCTCACGTTTATTCCTCTGCGTGGTGAGGAGAGAAGGGAGCAGGGCTATCCTTCTCCATGGCAACTAGAGGGAAGGAGGGAGGGAGGGAGGGCGGGGAGAGGGGGGGGGGGCAGTACAGTGTTGGCTCAATCTTGTCTAATTTGAAAACTTCAGTTACTTGTGTCATAATTCCCCACTAGCTAAGTGGTAGCTAAACCAATCAAACTGCTGCTTGGAAATGGATCTCTTCCTGTGTGGTAGATCACGCGGCCTAATTGCAGCTAGACCAGTGGAGAACATGTCAGTTTCAGTGTCACTTGGGTGGTCTGGACTGCAAGTGTACAACACTTGTCTGTATATGGAAAAGATTAATTATTCAATACAGACAAAACGCTGTACACAGATGACATCTGTATTTGACAACGCTGAAACATTTAGGAAAAACGTGAAACAATTCCATTAACACGTAAACTTGTGCCCCTTCCCGGTTCAAGATACAATTAGGTATTTTAACAGCTCTCTCACGTTCATAAACTGGCACTAGCATCAAAATATTTCTCTACAGTCCATTTTCTTGTAATGGGTTATAATGTACGGTTTATATTGTGGTTTGTGCCATTTAGTAGCAAGAGTACATATTGCTTGGCGTTCCTTCTCATTTACCACAGTACAAATCCAGTTTCCACCCTCTCTATCTTCCTAGCCCTCTCCCTCTACCCTCTTCTCCCTTATTTTTTACCCTGTCTCTCTCTCTCTCTCTCTCTCTCTCTCTCTCTCTCTCTCTCTCTCTCTCTCTCTCTCTCAGTTCCAGTCTAGTCAGGTGTCTCTGTAATGTACCCCTGCCCCCACCACTCTGTCTCTCTCTCTCTCGCTCTCTCTCTCTCTCTCTCTCTCTCTCTCGCTCTCGCTCTCTTCCTCTCTTTCAGCGGGAGTCAGGCGGGCTGCCATGGCAACGGGAACCCTCCTTCTCCAGCAGGTCTCCTTGGCAACCAGCTGTGTGGCATCCTGGTAACCAGGGGTGCCCAGCATGCCAACCTGTCTGCGTGTGAGAAGTAGAATAAGGCCAGCTAGTGTAATTCCACTCCACTGGAATAAAATAAGCCATTAAATGGATAAGTATGTACCTTAGCCCCAGTTGCTATCCTGCATGGAAAGTAGTCCATATTAGCACACAATGGCTGCTGTTTTAAAACAGTTTTTTTTTGTGATTTTACGTTTAGGTACTCATTCTGTATTGTTGTTTCAGAATATCTACTTGACTTAGGAGTTGATTTGATCAGCTGAAAAACATACAACTCAGACAGGCACAGACAGATAAAAGAACGCTTACAGAGGCTGACCACATATGAACGTATATATTGCAGTTTGAAACAGTGCATCACGTATTTATCCTCCAAAACAGTTCAACTTTCAGTAGCGCTGAATTTAGGAATCATAACACATTCAATTACAAAAGTATCTTTTCTTCATTTGAAGACATTGAAAAGCGCTTTTGTTTTTTTTTTTTTTTTTTTTTTTTTTTAGTATTTCTAGTGTCATATTTTCTGTTCTTAACAATACTGTGCTATACTACACTTTACTGTGCTTTTACCATAGTATACAGCGGTAAACTCTTCAGCTTCTATTTCTCTTATTTAGATTTTCCAAAAATATCCTGTACACAGTTCTGTTAACAATACATTTATTCAAATGTTTTATACATTAATTGTGCTAAATAGTAAAGATATATACATTATACACAGGGCTTCTGTTTTTGGTTTTTATTAATTTTTTTTCGGTGCTTAATTTTTAGCTATTTTCAAGTTACATGTAAATGATTTTTTTGGGTTTTTTTTTCCGGGGCTTTCACTTTTTATATACTGTATGAAGTTGTTGTTTTCTGTTACTTTCCAAAATGCTTGTTTTTTGTTTTCGCTCCACAATATGTACAGTAACTCGACAGCGCTTGCACACTTAAGTTGTACCTTCTTTCCTTTACTGTCTTCCTCAACGAATGTTTTAAATTCTCACTATCTAACTGTAATGTAGCTTTAAATCCCACCAACAAGCCTTCTAATTGTAATCTCGTTTTAAGTGTCGCAAGTGGAGTCTCCAATAGAAATGTAGGAATTTGCTGTCACTCAGTAGTTGGGGCGGGTTTAAAGTATTCAGAACGAATCAATGATAGATATAAGTCAGGATGGCGGGACATTGCCCAGCAGCACTGGGAAATGTAGTTTTTTTGTAGTAGTAGTAATTTTTTTTTAATTTTTAAATGGGAAAGGAGTGAAGTCAACGTGAGTTGACGTGATTTCCAGTGTTTATTACATATACACTGATTTCATTTTTTTTTTATATCCGGGGTGTTTTATCGTTTTTTATCGGTTAAAACCGAAAACGAGAAGCCCTAATTATATTGAACATACTACTTAATGTTTTAGAATGGCCTCTCTCCTTTATCTCCCTCTTTCCTTTATCTCTGTCACTATATCTTTCTCTCTCTCTCTCATCTATCTCTCCCTTCTCTCTCCCTCTTCCCCCTCTCCCTACCTCTCTCTCATCTGTCTCTCAATCTCTCTCCCTGCTCTCCCCCTCTTCCCCTTCTCTCTCCCACTCTCATCTATCTCATCTCTCTCCCTGTCCCCCTCTCCCTCTCTCTCTCATCTGTCTCTCTCCCCCTCTCCCTCCTCTCCTCTCCTTTCTCCCTCCCTCTGTCTCAGTCTCTCTCCCTCTCCCCCTCTCCCTCCTCCATCCCTCTCACACTGGCTCTCTCCAGTGTCCTGGCTGGCCTGTTTTTCCGATCCCCTGCTCGCCTCACCTGTTCTCTGTACTATTTTGGAGCTGGCCGGTCGAGGCTTCAATTAGCTCCCTGTCAGCCTGGCACCCGTCAGCAGGGCAGCGAGCCGAGCTCAGAGCCCAGAGCCCTGAGCCCTGTGTCCTGGATACTGCAGAGCTTCAGCCAGGGCACATTCTTAAGCTGTGGGAACACGAAGCCACTTTGTGGCTTGGAACAGCTTTACTGTTACTGTCGTTTCTGCTCTCAGGGGTATGGACATGTTTCAACAAGTCACAAGCATATTGTACATCTGAACTAGCCTGAGCAAGGAGAAATTTCTTTAATGAGTATAAAAATGGCCACTAGGGGTGCGCTAAGGGTGTGTTTTAGATGTGTGCATGGGTAATGGGTAGTGCATCATGTTTTGCCATGCCTCTCTGGGCTTTACAATGCTAGTCTGCTTTACCATGCATTCACTATGTTTTATTACACTAGTTTTTTACTGTGGGAGACTTTTATAAGGGGCCTGCCCCTGTTAAACAATGCTGGTGACTTTATTACGAGCAGAAACAGCAAAACATGATGGTTAAGAAGTGATGAATAAGGTGGAAGTTTTCTGTAATGAGGATATTAACTTTTATTAGTAGTTTAGATTTCTTTTTCGTCTGGGATGCTTGTTCATGAAGGGCACTATATATAAAATGGGTATGATATGGTAACATCATGGAATAGTAAAGCATTACAGATTCACAGAGTATCCCTTTGACTGGGCTGTTGGAAAGCTCACAGTACCCGTGGAAAAACAGAAGAGCACCAAAGGTTTTTTTTCTTGTGTTAGAAGAGCGAGATCTATCAGGAAAACCATCTTTGATGTGAGAGAAACAAGACACCAAGTCAACACAGCATTCAGCACTCAGCTTTCACTGGTCTCTGATTCGCTCAACTCCTTCCCTCTCTCTCCCTCATCCCCCCTTTCTGCCCATCTCTCTTTCTCCCCCTCCCCTCTCTCACCCCCTTCACCCACCCTCCACTCTACCCTCTCTCTATTTCCTCATTTCTCCAATTCTCTCCCTTGCTTCCATCCCCCTTTCTCCTTCCTCTTTCTTCCCTTCCCCTCTTTTAGTTTCCTTCACCCACTCCCTATCACTCTCTCCTTTCTTTGTCTCTTCTCCCCCTCTAATTCTCTCCTCCCTTTCCCACACTCACTGTTATCTTTCTCCTCCCTTCTTCTCCCCCTCTACCTTCACTTTCTCTCCTTCTCTTTCACTTATTCTATCCCCCTCTCTTTCTATCCCTCTCTGTCTACCCATTTGTCTTTTCATATTCCCTTCTCCATCATCCCCACACCCTCTCCCTTTTCTTTCTCGTCGCTCTCCCTCTCTTCCTCCCACCCCCCCTCTTCCCCCCTCTCTTGGTGTGATTTCACTCTCTTACGCCCCCCCCCCCCCCCCCCCCCCCCCACACACACACAGACGGACTGCCGAAGTGCCGTTGCTCTGTGATGAAGTGGCTGTGATGCCAGCCAGCCAGTCTGTCAGGCTCTCCCCCTGCCCTCTCTGTCTCTGGCACAGACTGCTCTGATAGGGCAGGACACCTGCAGATACTACACAGGGGGGTAGGAAGGCAGGCTGGCACCTTCTCCCGTGCCCACATAAACACAGCCTGGCATGCCAGGTTCCTGCCGTCACATGAAAACCTACTTATTAATACCGGCGGGATGTATCTCCTTTAATAATTTCATGAGTGTAAATACACGTTTCTGCTGCTGACAGTTATATTATTCCATTCAAACTTAGTACTGCGACAGCCATGTTACTTAGCAACCGGTTTAGTTTAGGCCTTCAGAAAGTGGCGCTTGAATATTCGTCTTGCACATTGCTTGCTTTACCAGTTAATAAAACTGGAAGCAGAAATCAGACTCCCTTCCCTCTAAAAAGTCTTAAACGTAAGATCCCAGTTGGCTTGTCAGAAATATGATGTGTCTGAGACATACTTGCACTCTTGTTTACTATGACTTGTCTGTAAATCATGGTGGCTATCATAACTGTGCAGTGTGTGAGCCTCATAAAGTAAGCAATTGTAGATGGTCAAGTATATGAGCTTGCCTCGCGTACTGAATCCATGCCCGCCACAGGGCTCCCCGGGTCCTAAACCCTGCTAGGTACAGACTAGGATTGCAGTAACCACATGACTTGGCAGAAATTAAAGGTTAGCAGCACCAGGGGGGTTAACAGTAGAGTTTTGAGCAAAATTCAGGAGCTGTCCGGGAGAAGTGTCCAAAAAATGGGAGAGTCCCGGCAAATAAGGGAGTTGACCGATCTGATAATGCAAGGTTTGGAAGGTGGGCAAAAATTATTGATATTTTGTAAGTGTGGTCGTCAGTGTTATCGTTTTCTTGGTAATGTTACTCTACAGTTATAAGAGTCTGTTCATAATTGATCCGTTTCCAAAATAGCTCAAAATGTTGTCAGTTTTTAAATGCAGTTCAGGGGTGGAGCAATTACGTATGGTTTGCTCATTAAAAAGTGTATTGATAAATTATGGACAGAGAGGAAGTGATGTGCCACTAAGTTTAACCCAAATATACTCAATTTGATGATGGTTTATTTAAATTTGACACAGCATTCATAACACTGTGCATAATGTTTATCTTTTACTTAATTTTTGCCTTGTATTGAGTAGTTACTTTATATGAACTCAGCATGAATTAAAGAACTTAGCAGGAAACCAAGTGTCAGTTCATTTGTAATTGGATCATCCCAAATGAACCTGTTGTAGGAGCTGAAAGGCACAGCACCTTTAAATCCCCTTGTAGAGCGAGAGAGAGAGAGTCAGTAACTCTTGAAAGGGGAGACACTCTCCAGGCTGCTTGCCCCCCTCCTTATCTTGTCAGCTAATCCCCGCTCTCTTCGCACTTCATTGCTTTTGAAGTCTCTGCCAGCCTGGCACGGTGCCATCCTGCTTCTAGAATCGATGAGCACAAAAATCAATCTGCAGCTGACTGATTAAGCTGTGTTTAGGACTAATTGCACCTCTGTGTGAGCGTGGGGGAGATTTCATCATGTCTGCTCCATTTCCACCTCCTCTCAGCACACCTACCCTGCCTTGCACTGTTAACCCTCTGAGGTTCATCTTCTGCAGAAATAACTTGGGCTGCAACCAGCACTATCGAAAACCCTTATAATAAACATAGAGGCTGATATTGATGAGATTCAGCCATCTGAAATGTATGATATACAGTATAGGTAATCTGATTTTCATCCACTCAGTGTCAGAGTGGCAAGTAAGCTTATATCATATCGTACAAAACCGCATTATGATATGCCATATGTATCTGTAATATATTGAAAAGTACACTCACTGGGGACTTTATTAGGACACCTACGTCCATTTGCATTGGGCCCTCTCCCCAAATAATGGATTCAAACTGGGCCTGTGATTCACCTAGAAGGCGGCGGAGTGTTCCTGTTGCTGATCCCCTCCTAATGCTGTATGTATGATCTTACGCAGTCTTCCTGAAATCCTTAACAGAATCTTTTCTCATTCTCTGCAGAACTCCATCCGTCACAACCTGTCACTGCACACACGATTCATCCGCGTGCAGAACGAGGGCACGGGGAAAAGCTCCTGGTGGATGCTGAACCCGGATGGGGGCAAGTCGGGCAAAGCCCCCCGTCGGAGGGCAGTCTCCATGGACAACAACAGCAAGTTCCTGAAGAGCAAGGGGAGAGCCAGTAAGAAGAAAGCAGCTGCTGTGGCAGCCTCAGTGCAGGAAGGACCAGAGGAGAGCCCAGGGAGAGGGACAGGTGGGGCATGGAGCCCTGCAGGGGGAGGGGGAGCCATAGCAGGGGGGGTGGGGGAGGAATTTGATGCCTGGACTGATATCCGCTCGCGGGCCAGCTCCTCCGCATCCACACTGAGCAGTCGTCTCTCCCCAATCCTGGCTGCAGATGATGATCTGGAACCAGAGGATGGCCCTTCATGCTCTGCCTCCCCACGGATGTACCCTAGCCCTTCCAGCACCCTGTCACCAAACTTGGGCACGGGGGGCCGCTGTCCTGTGGAGCTCCCCCAGCTAGCAGACCTGACAGGGGCCATCAACCTCAATGAGAACCTCAACGGGCTTCTGGAGCACCACCAGGACAGCTACGCACCTTCTCACCAGCAGATGAAGCAAAGAGCTTCTGGATTCCCCTTTCACGGGTCCAAGTGCGCAGGAACTCCTTCCAGTGCTGGAACCTACTGCGGCACCATCTACAGCCAGTCATCCATGGGCATGCTGCGCCATTCGCCCATGCAAACCATCCAGGAGAACAAGCCCACCACCTTCCAGGCGGCCGTTGGGAACCACTACCCCAGCAGCACCTCCTTACAGGATCTGCTCACTAACACCCAACAGTACCGAGCAAAGGCACTCATGCTAAACCACGAGGCTGATTCTTTGATGCCCAACCCTGCAGTGGGGGTGACCTCCCATGCCCACTCCCACTCCCACTCCCACTCCCACACCCACTCTCACTCCCACTCCCACTCTCACTCTCACAGACCTACGCTCTGCAGCAGCAGTGGCAGCAGCTCAAGAGGACTGTCGAATGGTGGTGTGCTGATGCAAGCTTATAATAACACCAACAACAGCCTCAAAGTTGGCAGCATGTACTCTTCGTCTAATCACAGCCATCTCCCCACCTCCACTGCCTTGCCACCCAATCCGGCTGGGCTGCTGGGTGCCCCACTGGACACGTGTCACCTAGCCACTGCCCCTCACCAAAGGCCACACCCTGGCCAGCCTTACCCCATCCACAGCCATCACCAAGGCATGGTGGACTCCATCCATGGCCCCTACCACCCTCACCCCCACCCCCAAGGGAACTACCATTACCACAATCATCTCCACCACCACTACCCCCCCGAGCGGCTGCCAGCTGACTTGGATCTGGACATGTTCCACGGCAGCCTGGACTGCGATGTGGACTCCATCATCCTCAATGATTTCATGGACTCCTCAGAGGAGATTGACTTCAATTTTGACTGCGCTCTGTCACAGGGCAACATGAGCATGGCCATGGGCATGGGCAACTTGCCTGGGACGCCCCAGACCCACAATAACCAGAGCTGGGTGCCAGGTTAAGAGGGAATGGGAGGGGATGAGGCTTAGCCCCCATCTCAACCTATGGACTGATCTGAGACTGATGTATAAGTCTTCTGTACTTCTTCACCAGGGCTTTCAAAACCGCATTCGCACAAGTCTGTCAGTGAAGACATAATGTCTCCTATTCAACCGTAACGTTATGATTCAGTTCCTTAACCCTACACATGTAATGATTGGCAGAAACTTTAAGTTTCAGGCGTCGTACTGAAACAAAGGAAGCTATCAAGGAAATGTGTCCTGCCACAGCACTGTATGTTCACTTCCCTCCCGTGCTACAGATTATAGGACCCCTCATGAGAGTTTCACTGCCTTTGTGTGGTTAGGAGGGGGTGCCATTAACTGTAACCCAGGAAGGAAGTAAATTCTAGCGTCATGGGGAGATAACTGGGCTTCATCTTAAAGATCAGTGAAACAAACACAGAACAGTACGGGGTTGTGAGAATGTGCCGACGCTGATCGAAGAAAATGCTTTTCAAAGCCTTGGTTCCACCACTTTAACACGGTTCAGACTTGATGGGTTCC
Organism: Polyodon spathula; assembly: GCF_017654505.1. Classification (NCBI taxonomy): domain Eukaryota; kingdom Metazoa; phylum Chordata; class Actinopteri; order Acipenseriformes; family Polyodontidae; genus Polyodon; species Polyodon spathula. The sequence continues at coordinate 5,004,612 of NC_054565.1, read as the reverse complement.
TCTCAACACTGTACAAGATAAGAATGAGTAAGTCTTAGACTGGCTTTGAGAGATTTCTCTGAGTTACAAATAATGCTTTGGCATTATTTAACCATTTAACTATATTTAGCTATCATGTTTCATTGGTACATCTCTACTCACGATTGCAAACCAAGGGTCCCTTGATTTAACATCTAGACAACAGGACGTGCTTCACATCAACCAGGCCCATTGGGTGTCAATAGATTAGAAAACATTTGCAACAAATTAAGCAAGCTCTAGTCAAACTACAACAAGTAGACAAGACTTCTAACGAATGTACTGGTAATATCGTCTCAAAACAAAAAGCCGTTAACGTTAAAGCCTGTTGCATTGCCCGTTGCCTGCTGGATAATTGAAGACCATTGGGCATTTAACAAAAAGACAAGGCCAGTTCTCAACACCTAATGACTGCTGCAGAGGATATTAATGGTATCATAAAACAAATACATGAAGACTGCGCTACTCAGAACCTGATGCAACATACACCATTATAATACTCCAAATTGTCCAATAGAAAAATACATTTAAACACTGCAAATCTTAGACTGCTGCATTCTTATCTTCTGCTGTGATAACTGTTGTTCTGTGTTCTTTTGCAGATACGCCCCTGTATACATGTCCTGTTTGTTGGTCAACTTTTGAGTCACTTTTCTTTGAGGTCTGATGCGTTCTGTGAAATACTCCAAGGGGCCGTCCAAAATTATCATAATTTTCTAAAAGTGTACAAAGAGTGTGCAGAGGGGGTGGGTGTTCCAAAAATCAAGACATTTTAATATAGTTTGAAATAGTCACATGCCTTCTTTAAAAAGTAGAACCACTTTAAAAAATATTTTAATTTGTGTTTGTTACTGTATTCTCCCAGTAGGCAAACACGTGCACAGTTAATTCAAATAAATATCTAAGATGTCTAAAATCTGGGTGTAGAAACAAACTTTAGTAAACTGAAAATAAAAATTCTAACGAACACACACAGGTGTTGAAGGACTTGCCCACCATGAAAGGAATACAATATAAGCGGCATCACTCAGTAGATGGAATATTATGAAAAATATGTTGAAAAAGAGAATGCTGTGTACGCTTGCTGTAATTGATGGTCATTTTGGACGACCCCTAAGAGGAAATCCCTTTTGGATCCTAGATCCAAGTGTAGCTGTCCTTCTCCTACCATTGCATTGCCATTGTAGGGCCTCTGCTTATCATTTAGGGTTAACGCTGGAAATATTTCATTGGGATGCCATTATATTCCCAGTAATTTTTCTTAGCAGGACCATTAACAGACTGCAGCATTACCAGCAGCTTCACAATGGGCAGTACAGTGGTTCTGATAGCACACTGTCTGTCTGGTACTCAGATCGCACCCAGGTATTCTTATTTGTTTAGTTTTCTTTTTTTGGGGTTAATTTTGAATTCGCTTTTATGTAAAGAAGACCTATACAGGGGATTATACAGTCCTCGGCTTCAATATTAATATATATTTATTTATATATATATATATATGTATAATTTTATCTGCAGCATATATGTATAAATCTATACATACACTCCCACTTAAAGCTCTTTAATTACTTGTAAATGTACAGTATAAGAAATGAGCTGTGATATGGATCCTTTACTACACCAGTGCTATTCCACAAACATAACACCCATTTCTAAATAATGCAATACAATTGTAGATGTATTAAACATAAGGTATAACTGCTTTGTTCCAAGGGTTGGGAAACTAACATGGTTCAATGTCTACAATATTTACTGGCCTCCCCCCTGTCCGCAATCCCTTCCCCATTCACTATCCTTCCTGTTTTTTAACTCCTGTGCCAAGCATTGTAGAGTGCATCCCTAATTTGGGCTCAAGGAAGTACGTAAGGGCAGCATGTGAGTGTAAGAGCGTAACAGCCTCCCTCTGCTCTGTGCTGGTGGAGCTGAGAAAGAGAGGCTGTTATACTCTCTGAACAGCCTCCCTCTGCTTTGTGCTGGTGGAGCAGAGAAAGAGAGGCTCTTATATTCTCTGAACAGCCTCCCCCTGCTTTGTGATGGTGGAGCAGGGAACGGGAAATAAAGGCTCTTATACTGTCTGAACAGCCTCCCTCTGCTTTGTGCTGGTGGAGCAGAGAGAGGGAAAGGGAAACTTTGACACATAGTGTGATTGATACCTTCACTTTTAAACAATGATTATGGTGATAGTGAAAAGGGTGCTAAAGATAACGAAGGATAGAGAAAGGGATTTTAAACTATACTTATTGATGGAGCACATTTTAAAATTTTTTAAAAATATGATCTATATGTTTAGTAAAAAGATGGGACTCTAACTTACTCAATAAGAACAGTCCCTTCTCCTCTCCTGTCAACACTAACTAAATAGCATATCCTGTGTTTATTACTGGGTCCAACTTTTAGTTTTGTTCTTTCTTGTTTTATTTTGTACAAAATCTATAATAAGGAGAATATGTATAATAGTTTAAAAAAGAATAAAATGGAACTTCATGTTTGTCATGTTTTTTTTTTTTTTTTTTTTTTTTTAAGAGAATGTATTTAATCATATGGTGACTGTTAAATAAACAAAACAAAAGACTCCCGGAGCGTGTTCACAGTGACAGAGTGTGTTTTTTGTCTTTTATCCCAGGCCACAGGGTTATAGTGGAAACCTTTTTACTGAGTACAGTGAAACCTGCTTCATAGCACTCCAGTTAAAACCACAGTTTTATTATCATTGAAACATCCCATCAGGAATATCTAATGCCTGCTTTGAGATCACCAGCTGCCAGTTCAATTGGTTCTACTGTATTGCAGGGAAGAAAAACAGACCCTGACAATTTTGACTCCCTAACCTGGCAATGCAACGCTCCTTGAGGAACCTCCATTGAAGACTGACAACTTGGCGCAGCCAGGAACTTGTGCTCCCCTGACTGCATGACTCACTCTGCACACCACACAGCTGTGCCTTTACCAGGGGAGACCTTCTGGGACCCCTGCGCTCCCCTGACTGTATGACTCACCCTGCACACCACACAGTCGTGCCTTTACCAGTGTAGACTTTCAGTCCCTCCTTCTGTGCTCTTTATTTTAAACTATAAATAGTCAAGCCTGCTTAATATAGCTCCTTTTATGCCACCCTCTGCTTATTATTACCACCATCACTTGGGAAGATAAAAGTTGCTGTACAGTATAAAATAAATGCATTGCTGTACAGTATTGAAGTCTCGTGTCATATATTGTGTTTAACCAAAGCAGTAGTTCTGGCAGGCAACTTGCTTTAACCACAGATCAAATCACGTAAGCATCAAGCATATTTTAGGCGCTTCCAATACCAGATCAAATCATCAGTCGAATAGCTTCTATCTGATTTGTGCTTCGATAAACAATACTTCCAGTGATGGGCAAGGAAAGGATTTATATCTTACCTCAATCCACTACTTTTCCGCTGTGAGTCAGTCTAACAGGGGAGGGCAGCTATCCTGCCCCCTGCCCAGGGCTTCCCACGACCAGCTTCTCCATTTATCTGCCAGCTAATTTATAGGCAGGGGGCCAAAGGCCAAAGAATGCAGTTTAAAATCTGTATATTGTAGTAGTGTTATCTAGTCTATGCTTTAATAAATATTCTTTCGGATGAGTTTCCTGACTGCAGTTATGTGTTGTACAGTGCTTCATCCTCCAAAAAGGTCTGCAGGGTCATTAATCAATCCATGAATGTTTAACTGAGCAACAGCCATGATGATTGATAATCAATTAATCAATTACTGCCTCATTCAAATTAGAATCAAATCAAGTATGACAACCTTTATTTTGTACAGCACAGAAATAATACATTACATTTTTTCCACTAACCTTACAATGCTCAGCAGACCAATCAATTTACCTGGTTCACCTTTTTTTTTATTATAACGACTTCTGTGCATTAATTAACAAAACATTTTTAGTCAATAAAGGTTTTGTATTGGCTCTGCAGCTGAGAATGGGATTTCGATGCAATATTTGGATGATACAATGACCTGGGAGGAAAAACCGGCAGTGTTTCTCCTCACTGCACTGCAGCATACCCTTCTGGCCTTTGTCGGTAGCTCATCCGCTCTCCTGGGTGTAAAGAGGCAGTTCTGCTTAGTTGTGAGATCGGAGGATGCCCACTTATCTTCAGTTCAGTCAGGAAACTCATACGATAGATTATTTATTAAAACAGACTAGACAACTCAACTACATTATACATGTTTTACACGGTGACTGTAGGGACACCATGGGCAGGGGGCCAGGATAGCTGCCCTCCCTCATTAAACAAAGTCTAAAAGCAGGAGGAGGCTGGGGGAGGAGGAGGCGAACTCTGACTCACAGCCGGGATGTAGTGAATTGAGGTAAGATATAAATCCTTTCCTTGATGATTATTGGACGTATTGTTTATCGAGGGTCGAAGATACTAGCTATTCGATTGACGACTTAGTCTGGTATTGGAAGTGCCTAAAATATACTATCAGTATCAATAAATGTATTATCATCAATAATTAATTCAGTCCCCCTTCTAGTTTGAGAAAAGCTTTATTTTTGAAATTGAACAAGAAAAAAGATTTTAAAAAAAAGAGCATGAGAGAAATAACAAGTAATGAGGGAGAAAGTCACAGTTAACGTGTGTTTTCTCCCATCATTATTCTAAACATCTGTTGTGTGTCACTGTAGTTGATATACTGAGATATTGAATTACCTGGACTAACAATGTTTGGAAAATGTTATATAATTATGTCAAACTTCACATTTTTTCCATATATCTACAGAACTGTTTCTCCAATTAACATGGAACTTGGGGTTTAAGATAGTGGAGATATATAGAGGTGTCTGCCAGTCCATCCATCTGTCCATCTATGTGTCACACACTATCTGGAGAACCACTATAAACTGGACCCAGCAAAGGGTTAAGTTTGGTCTTTGATTTAAAATACTCCATGCGAGAATGCGGATGGAATGGAGTGAAATGTGGACCTTGACCGGTGGTGCAGTCAATGAATTATTCAATGTGGTTCACCTGCTGCAGGTGTGTGAAAGGCTGCACCTGGCCTGTCTGTTCAGCCATGCAGAGGCTGTGGTTTAAGAAGGAGCTGGAGTGTGTGTTGTGTGGGTGCTGCGTGGGTGCTGCGTGGGTGCTTCATGAAGCAAACAAATGGGTGACTGCATATTGTTATTATTTGTTTAAAAAATAATTTGTTTTCCTTTATTGTTGTCCCTGTTTCAACGGCTGCCTGATTCCCTGCCTTTTTGCCTGATTGCTTGCACCTAACCCTCACACAGAACAGAAATATATATTTCCCAGCAAATTCTGATATATGACAAATAGCTATTTTAACTATTACTGTTTCAAAGGAGCTATTGAAGCTGTTAAATGACAGTTGGATAAGATATATGCAGACGTGGAAGTGTGACAGATGCAAGATGAATGGACAAGCAGACTCCTCCATATAGGCCAAGCATCTTATACGCTCAGTAACTTATGCTAATAAACTTTAATACAACGTTTCATGACAACCGATAAGTGATTCTCCACAAATCTGCAAAAACGTGTCGTGGGTACGTACGTCCATACATGCGAACACCACTATACGAGAGATAGTAACCCACAGTGTTTATTTGGGATGTGTCTGTGCTGAGACGTGGCTGGAGACCTAAATTCAAATAACGAATAATGTTTCATAATGACAGATGGTTACAGCATGTCACTTAGAGGTGGAAAATGAAGACAAGAGCATTTATTAGAAGGCATCAACCTTGAAATAACGTACTACTATTATGGCTTCCAGTACACATTTGCAATATAATTTGTAGTTTATTTAATTACACAATGTTAAATAAAACATCTAAATTATGTTCATATATATATATATATATATATATATATATATATATATATATATATATATATATATATATATATATATATATATATATATATAATTATGTCTCAATCCTAAAATTCTAGGTGATGCAAAACTTGGTGAAATCTTAAGTAGGAAACATTTTGTGGTATAGTTTATTTTATTAATTCCCAATGGGCCATAGGATATTAATTGCGATGCTAATTGTCGCTTCATTGTCTTTTTCTGTCACTGTTTTGGTACCTAATAAGATGCATGATGTTTGAAGCTGTGGTCGTGTTGATTCAAGTACAGCGTGGCTGGAGAGGCTCCCCTGGTGATGAGATGAGGTTAACAGCTCAGTAGCAACACCTGCACACAAGACTCTTTTGCATAGTGGTTAAGATGCTTGCTTGCACTGTGCATGGGCACTGGATAAGGCAGCACTAGTCACATGAACCCTCCTACAGTCACATCATATTAGAGCAACACCAATTCAGACACATGGACAATCAGGATTAGTGCATAAGGGATCCTAAAAAGGAACCACAGCAATTTAAAGCAATGGAAAAGTCAGCAGAGATGTTAGTGACTCCTGTTCTGAACAGTGAACGCGATCCATTCAACTTGCTCTACCGTCCCTGTCCACAAGGAGGCACTACAAGAATATGTGGAGAAATCACGCCCAGTAATTATTACAGTCACAAAATGTAATGCAAGGCTGCAGTTTATAAAGGGTTAATCCCTCCAGGGCTGGGTTACAGGTGGTAGGATGCCCCTGGATGGATCCCCTGAGGGAGTCTGTGTGTGTGTCAGGGTTTGGGTTAGGGTGAGGAGTCCTATAGACCTCTATTCAGCTCTGCAGTGTTGAGTGTTCTCTTTCCTATAGACCGCTATAGAGCTCTGCAGTGTTACGTGAAGTTCTGTTTCCTGTGAATTTCCACACTGTAGCCCAGCACTTTCTTTGTCTAACCACTTAGCTACACAAACCCACTCCTTTCCACACTGCAGCCCTTTCTTTCTTTCTTGCATTCTCTCTCACACCACTGTGCTACTCTAACCTCTCCCTTCCAGGCTGAGTGCTTTCTCTATCATCTGAGAAGTTAAGCTGCTCAGCTATCTTGTCTCTCAGCCTTTTCTTGGCCGTCTTCCAGCAAGAGAAAGTCTAAGTCAGTTTGATTAGCATGAATGCCTGGCCGGATGCCAGCACACAACTAATGAAGCCTCCCTGCCCCCTCCCTCTGTTCCCACCGCACACATCGCAGTTTCATCAAGCCTCTCTAATTAGGATTAGCTGCTTCACAGTCCCAGGTGGCTGTTTGGGGCGAAGGAAGAGAAGGGGGGTAGGGGCTAGGTCCCCTCACTCTCACAGCCTGCCCTCATAATCCCAGACACATGGCAAGCAGATTCTCTCTCTGTCTCCATCTCTCTCTTTCTAGCTCTCTCCACCATCTCCTCTGCTTCCTTCTTCCCCTCCATCACATCTGCACTCTCTTCTCTCCCTCCCTCCCTCACTTTCTTTCATCTTTCTCTTTTCCTCAATCCATCTGTTATTACCTTCTCCTTTCCCAGACCCTCTACCTCTCTCCCCTTCTCTGTCCCTTGCCCTCTCTCCCTTATCTTATCCTACAGTATTCCTCTCCCTTCCCTCTCCGTCCCTCCTCTGTCCCTTCCGCCTTCTGTCTCCCTGCTCGATCTCCCCCTCCCCCTCTCCCTCACCCCCTCTATGTCCCTCTCCCCCTCCTCTCCCTCTCCCTGTCCCTCTCTTCTCAACTGTGTTGGATGGACAGACAGTAAGCAGTGTGACTCCTCTACTCTGGGAATATCAAAGGCTGAACTGCGTGTGGGAATCCATGCCTTTAGACTGGCTGTTTTTTAAGAAGGGGTAGAAAGGAGAGAGATGTAGAGACAGCAGAAATAGTTGTCTTCCACCTCTCAAATCACTGTAGTGTGTTCTTGATCTGCTTATGTTCTGTATATTTGATATACTACCTTCGGCAATATCCCATATGACAGTTTCTACCTTTGTACAGTCATTTTGTTGCTTTTTAACATAGGAAAGTAACAGGAAAATCCATCAAACGAGTTAACACTCAATGGAGCCCTCTATAGAAAAACTAAAAGAAAGGCAATGAATGTAGGACAAGTGTCTGCCATTTCTTTAATGAATTTCTGTATGTATAAGAATACTTTTGTACCACATTCATGTTTAATGGAAAATACTTTTAATAAATATAGATCACAAAATAAATCCTTCTTACGTTTTGCAATTACTACTGTAAGAACACAAAGGATTCTACTCTGAAGCAAGCACAACCAGTCAGATTGAAGAAAACAACAGCTAATATATAAACCTTGCCTTTGTACTTCAAAACAGATAGGGTTTGAACTTAGGGTTGCACTGAATAGTTGATTAGACCCCAAAAGTGACAGTTGACCTCAGAAAGCTGTCAGTTGACCTGTCAGCAGCAGCAATATGACATTAAAACTCGCACACCCGCGACAGTCATTGTGTATTTAAGATTACTGTTCGGTGATGTAAAAAAACTGGAGTTTGTCATTATCAACATATGATTGTTGGTGCACTCCATTCATCGATGGGTTCAAAATTGAAGTTACAAATTAAATTTAAATTGACCAATGTAAAAGCTGAGTAAAAGCAAGTTTGGAACAGAAGATCGGGTTAACTTTTTTACGCAGAGAGTTTGAAATGCGTGGAAAAGCCTATAAGGTGACACATCTAAAACATAACCCCCCCCCCCCCCCCCCCCCCCCCCAGAAAAAAAAAACAATCACATTTTGTCCTTTTGAATGAGATATCCTTAGAGATGGAATATAGTGTTGGCGATGTGCCTTGATGGGCTGAACAGCCTCTTCTCGTTCCCAAACAATTTATTACAGTATTGTTTGGCTCTGGACAAGCACAGTAGTTCAAGACTCTAATACTAAGCCAATATCTGTCATGCCTATTTGAACTCCCACCCACACACACACGCGTGTGCACTCTGAGTCAATCATATCAAACACAGGATACGTGATGGTTTAGGTGGGTAATAGAAAATGGTCTTTCACTCATGATTGGCAAAGTATTGAAAAATAGTAGAGGTTGTCCCTAAGACTGAAACGTCCGTAACTCTGAAACTGACTTTCGGTGGTTTTAATAAATGTGCACACCTGCTCTCTACAGCCTTAATCTGGTGAATAATACAAGGAAGCAACACATTAATGCAGTAATCAAATTGCTATGGTTTGAAAGGCTTTAAAACTGTAATGTATGTGAGAAAACACTACATTTTACTTACTATTCAAATGGTATCTGTAGCAAAAACACAGATTTGAAAGTCCAGGAAAAGCTGGGTTAACATAATGCTGGTTCTTATTTTATTTTAAACAAAATTCATTTGAGTAGCTTGCTCATTGATTCAGCCTCCTTTGCTTTATGTAAAACTAAAATGCTCCTAGCAAGATAACTTTTCATTTTATTTTATATCGCTGACAATTAACCGGATCCCGTATTCCCAATGCTGAGGATGATACCGTTGTAACGTTTGCAAGAAATCTTCGGAATGTTTTCTTTCAATTGGAAGTGTAACGCGCTTACAGTACCCAGTGCTCACACTTTTTAAGCTGAATTCTGGTTGCATTATTGGTATGATTGAGGGGCCCTTTTATTTCCAGCTAAAGGTGTTCTGTTGACCGGTCAAGTCGTAGGTGTGGTGTTTGTATCTCTGAGGCTCAACTGTACCTTTAAAGCTGTAGCATAATAGTAATAATGGCATTGCTGTGGCATGTTCCTCGGTAATAATGGAACACCCTCATTCAAATAATGCTTTATTGACGAGTTCCTTTATTAACCTGTAACACGCCACAGCAATGCGAGATCCTGTTATCCTGCAAGCACAAACAACAGCCAATTGAAGGACTAGTTCAAAGCCAAACTCGGAAGCTGCACTTTATTAAAAAAAAAAAAAAAAGCAGGATAAAACAAGAAAAAAAACAAAACACTTGGCATTCAGTAGCTAGACAGATACATGAAGTATGCATAGAGACTCTCTATCGCTTGTATAACATCCTCGGCTGTCTGATCCAGTCTGAAGGCTGCTCTCACCTTGTATACTAGATGCGTCTTTTTCCATGCAATCCTTTGTAGTGTTTCTTATTGTAATTGTTGCAATGCTAAGTTGTGTTTCTTGTATTTACTTGAGGGGCACTAAGCTGAGTTCAGGTGCCTCTCTTCTGCTCTCACTGCAATCACAAACATAACCAAGACTAGATCAAGTGTCTTCAGGAAGCAGCCTGCGCCATCTCATGAAAAGATGGGAAGGACCAAGTTTGTGTTTGCTGCCAATGCAAAGCTGTGCACCAGATGGTGCTGGCTCTTACATCTATAAAGACATTTCATCTCATCTAGTCTGGGTTTTTTCATCTGTCTATGGCAGGCGAACTCAGGAACAGCTACAAGCATCTGAACACAATATTTGAATACATTCAAAGAACCACAGTAAAAAAAAAACCTAAAAAAAAACAACTTTAAAATGGAATTTGAAGCAAATAAAAGAAGCTTTATATTTAATTTCCTTGGTATCCTTATGCGTGTTATGAAAGTATTATCATATTTTATACTGATACTGAACCATGCGCTATGGAAAACAGAGCAATTGCACAGACACAATGGTAACCAATGGCAACACATTATCACATATGCAATCCATCTGTTTGTCATCATAGCAGGTGTTACCATAGGTGTTGTACAAATATTTAACAAATACAATTTTAAAGTTTTTAATAACGTGTTTTTGTTAGATAAAAAGACTGTTAAACCTAAAGCTTTGAAATGCTGTGACCTATTGGTAAGATATCATAGAAACCAATTAGCGATGGCATTTCAAAGAGCTAAATATTAGTTGTGGAATTACAGATCGCTAATCCCACTGCAGATTAGATATCCTAGTAAACTGTACACATTGTAATGGAAAAAAATTTTTTTTTTTTTTTTTTTTTTTGCTAAAGAGTAATTAGTAACAGTGATTAATTAGAAAGACTTCAAAGTAATGGCTGATTGTAATAAATTACTTTCTTAATTTAAATTACAACTCTCTTTCGCAAGACTGTAAGCAGTAAACACAGCCATGCCAAAACCAAAACAAACAAAATAAAAAACAGCACTCCCTTGTGGTCATCAATGAAAGTGCGCCTGATCCCCCACCCCCCCCCCCCCCCACGGCGAAAAAGAAAATCTGGAGCAGGATTTCTGTCTTGACAGAAACCCAGTTTTCAATCAGGACAATAATTCAGAACAAATCATTTATTGTGTTACAGCATTTCTTGCAAACAAAATAGCTCTCTAAATGCTCACCGCCATTCGCTTTATAGGTTCTGGAAGAAACACATTATAGCAAACCTGACTTTTCGTTCAAACATATCTAACATATATAATGCAAAGATATATGATCACATTTATAAAATACTTGGGTGTTCATTTGTGAGGAGGCTTAGCGTGCCTGCTTGCACTGAGAGAAAGTCTCTTCTCCTGCCTTGGAGCTTTGACAGAGCAGACAGGAGGAATTAAACTGAAGCTAACGAGGCGTGGCGATTAGCCGTGCCAGCCTGGTCTGGTGAATTAGGATTTTAATTCAGTGTTATCTGCAGTTGATGCAGACCCTGATTACACAGATCAGATCGTCTGGAACGAATTGGCCAGGTGAAAGAGAAGGTCAGAGAGAAGCATATGTGAGCTCCAAGGTTCCACCATCACCGTGGAGACCCCATCTAAAACCATCCTATAGCAAAAGCACACCAAAGTGTGAGAAAGCACAGTGAAAGCAGAGGTAAGCATTGTAAAGCACAGAGAGGTCTGGTAAAGAATAAGGAACATTGTAAAGCACAGAGGTGCATGGTAAAGCATAGAGAAGCATTGTAAAGCACAGAGAGGTCTGGTAAAGAACAGGGAAGCATTGTAAAGCACATAGAGATATTAATAAGCATGACAAACCAGGTAAACTATGGTAAATGCATGGAAGAAACATGGCAAAAGCTTGGGAAAATTGTAAAAACACTGCAAAAATACCATGGTAGGTTTTTATAAGGGGTGGGCCATCCTTAAATTTTTGGTTTCTAGTATTTAAGCTCAGGAAAGTTGGGTAGGTAGGTAGATTTTTAAAAATCTTTCAACATGGGTTTATGAAATATGAATTTTTAGAAGGACATTTTTTCACTTTTAATGGAACTACCATAGGGAATTTGATTTGCAGATGTTTTAGAACATTCTTATCGTTGCGATGTGCACTGAATCCTGTATAGGCCCAATTTTAAGGTCATTTTTTCCTGCTTCTTTGTTTAATGTGAGCACCATCTTTAATCGATATCCTCTTTTAATACTGATCACACGCCCTAGTGCTGAACAACACACTGGTGACTGAAGCTGTTGCAAGATGACGCTCACATGAACAAATTCATGCAAAGGAGGAAAACGACTTTAAATTTAATATGAGCACGTGCCAAGCCAAGCCTCTTTACATCCTGAAGGACAAAAGCCAGCCCTGCCCTGACTCAGACCCCTGGTAATCGCCTGCAAAGACAGGCAACTTCCCATACTGTAGCCAGGAACGTGTGCTCCCCTGACTGTATGACTCACCCTGCACACCACGTGGTCATGCCTTTACCAGAGGAGACACTCAGGGACCCCTCAGATTTCCAAAGGGGGGACTCCTATAATATTTTTCTGTAAAGCGAATGAAGACCAGTTTGAAACCTCTGTATATTCTAATGAAACCAATCAGAATTACAGTCGTTCAGTGGTTAAGCAAGCTAAGGACCATCTAGTAATTAAACCCTATGATATCATAGAACGCAATGTAAGGAATGCTTTTGATTGACTAATTGGATGTTTGTTGGTGTATTTTCACTGCATCAAGACAAAGGATTTTTTTTTTTTTTTTTTTTTTTTTTACAAGCGCATGACCTCATTCACTGTGAGCACAACATTAAAAGTAGAACTTTGTTTTTGTAAACATAATCCATTAAAGCAAAACAATACATACATAAAACACACTGCTGTTGGTAAAGAAAAGATTAAATTGGTTTTGTGAGCAGGGCCCAGTGCCTCAAGCAGTATCTGGGATGTGAGGGTGTGGCAGTGTGGTATTAAAAATGACTGGCACAAAACCTAAACATAAGAACATTTCTGAAAGAGGGAAGGCCATTAAGCCCATTATTTCTAGTTCCTAGTGTCTGATTGATTACTCGTCAATACCCCTTCCATAGCTTCACCACTCTCTGTGAAGAAATGTCTCCTAGCCTGTCTCAGTCTGTGTCCACTTATTCCCCACTGCTCTCTGGTCTGGGTTTCTGTGCTGTGCTTAGAGTAGTGGTCAGGGTTAGCCACCTCCTTTAACCCTTTCCAGTCCAATGTCAGGCCCTATCTGACATCATCAAGAAGACGTTTTTTCTCTGGAAAAAGTCAAGTAAACCTTTCAATGGCCGAGTGAAACAGATAGGAGCCTAATGAAGCCGGAAAAAAAGGGCGTATCTGATAGCCCCATGCACCACAGAGATAACAAGGACATAAACAAAGGAAACAGCTGCTTCTACATCCAGCGCTCGAAGAATATCACGGACATGTGCAGAGCTTTTTGAGATGTTATAGTAATAAAACAATGACTTGGATCGCATTATTGAGGAGTTTGGTGATAAAACGAGTGATCAGGAGAAGATTTATCAGTATGCACGTTTAAAGAGGTATGTGAAAAATACAACGAACAAGGTGGGGCTTGGCTGGAGATGCAGTACTGAGTGTGCTTTTGCGATTCAGTACCTCTTGAACCTGTTTTAAACAGCATGTGTAAAATAAACAGCACGTGTGAAAATAAATTGGACCTGACGCGCCTGACAAGCGCTGAATAAATGGACCGCTGAGGGTTAAAGACTTCAATCAAGTCCCCTAATTCTTCTTTGTTAAATAGTTCTTCCAGCCAGTCTTCACAGCTCATTTAGGCCCACTGTATGGCAGCCATACTGTTAAATTTTCCCAGAGGAGTTTTCATTGTTCTGAAAATATGAAGTTGGCATCTGAAATGGATTATGAGATGGTCACCGTTATAGGGTTTAATAATTCTTCCAGTTAGTGGTCATGCGAGTGTTAAATCCAAAGTATTGAGATGAAGGTAAACATTATTAGGGCTCTTCCTACGCTCACTGGAGTGTGTCAGGCAGGCATTAACTGAGCTTTCTTTTAAATTGGCTTATTAAAAACCAAGCTCAGGCAATTGGATATGATCCGGCTCTATGCAGAATTGCAGAAGATAGCAGTTGATGAGAATTAACTAGCTAAAAGCATAGATCCTTAATGAACAATGAGAAGCAATCTTGCAAAGATAGACTCATCTGCTGCCTTTAATTGCGCCGGATTGCTTAACTATTCATCTCATAATGATCTTTTTCATAACTCGCTGTGGAATTGCTCCTGATTTTGTATGCCTTGTTTTAAAAAGAGCAGACGATTGTGTGGCTCACCATTTTGTGTAAATGAGCTGTCCTTAGTAATTCTATACATATATTGGTAACAGCTTGCCTTGCTTAAACCATTTTATCACTTGGGGGGAAATTGTAACAGAACTTTGACCCGTGACCTAATATTCCACATCATAGTGACTGAACGCTTTAAGATATTGTCTACATATTTGTTCTTCACTAGCTAAGCTGAAAACTTTGTGTGGTTTTTCCAAAGCTGTTTTCAGAAATGATTTGAGGCAGTCCAGTAGATGGCTTCTGATCCATATCATACTCATTAATCTCTACAGTATGGCTCTGTTGATTTAGGAGTGGTGTCCTATTCAAGACTCCTAATGGGGTTGAAAAGACTACAAGGGCAAAGTCTGATAGAAGCAAGTCCAAATGCCAAAATGCAGCATAGCTGATGCTGTGTTTAAGTAGGACACATGCTTAATGATCACAGACATACTGAAGCCGTGTCATTAAAACAGATATAATGAAAGCTCTTCATCTGGGCTGCAATCACTACACCAGGTTTCCTCTTTGATGATATTAACAGTTTGATTTTATACAAACCTATCAATGTAAAAGTGCCGTGTTTACCTGAGCCTAGCAGTAACTAGAATGTTTGTATGATAGTCAAAAGGTTAAACTTGCAACGTCATTGCTAACTTGGCTACCCATGTTGGCTCCCTGTTGAGTGTTTTGGCAGGTGTCTCTAATATTTTGTCTATCCACATTTATTCTGTACAAAGCTGACATCCGGATCTTACATCCTGAGTTCATTTCATTGAATATTCCATTTAGTCCATTTCATAATAGTCACCACACCATGTCATTTCATTCCAGAACCACAAAGAAATATTTTTAAAATTCAATACTGGACCAGAACCACTCAGAATTACTGAATTAATATTTAATATATGTCCATGATAACTATATCAGTTGAACCCAGCCCCTGTAGAGCTTTGTACAGTAAGTCCATAGTAATAATCGTAGTCAAATCAATCTTCTGCTACATATGGTATACCCCAACAGAAGGGTACAGCAGCACGCTGGTAATTGAAAGCGCTATAAAACATTAATGCATGTTTAGGGAGTGCAATACAGGCTGTTAGAGCTGCTTCTGTCTCCTTATCTCTCTCTCTCGCTTCCTTTCTCTCCCTTCTCTTTCTATCTCTCTCTATCAATTTATAGAAGCCATGTCTTCTCTCGCTTTACTGCGCCAGTCTCCTTCTCTGCCTCAGGGACCAGGGGTAGGTTAGGCTTGTACACTGTTCCCCACTACAAGGGGGATGGGGGGTGGGGGAGGCATTACGAATGGAGTGTCAAACCATTCTCCTTCCAGAAGAGTTTTGAAAGAACCCTTCGGGATCCCGTTATAACACCAGTACAGAGTTGTTGTACAGTATATATTGTTCTGCTAGGGTTTCTGAAAGTACATAATGAAAACGAAATAAATCTTACATAATATGTAGAGCTATAGGTCTTATACTGAGGCTCTTTCATATTCCCATTTGAAAATCTAAATACTGGCACCAAGAAGCTGTCTTCACCTAAAGCTGAGGGAACACAAAGCCACTTTTTTCAGGAACAGTGGCTTGAAACCTGGTTCTAAGAGACCAGGAGACCTAATTTGAGGCAACTGTGCTGTATCATACCCCAAGTCTCCCTTAGTGCTGTGCAATGGACCTAAACCAAGTCTCCTGAAACCAAGTTCCAAGCCACAAAGTGGTGTCATGTTCCCACAGGTTTAGACTGGATTCTGAACTGCAGCTCTCCATTGCTGGACAGAATTAAAGAGGGTTGTGAAAAGCAGAGCTTCGTACTGAGAAGAATGTGCCAGAAGGAATGTTTTGATAAGCAGTTTTGTAAAAGTCCATTTTGAGCAATTCAATTTAGCTTTTTATTATTATTATTATTATTATTATTATTATTATTATTATTATTATTATTATTATTATTATTATTATTGTTGTTGTTTTAGGGACGGTTACTCATCTTCAAATCACTTTTTAACCTTGCCAAGAAACAGTTCTGAAAATTGTTGTATAATTCATACAAAAAAAACCAACAAACAAACATATTTTAAAAGGGAAGGATATGAATTGTGGCTTGTCTGAGAGTAACTTAATGATTTATGATAAATAAATTAATAAACAGATAAATATTACATTTCTTATTAACTAATGCATAATTGGCAGCGCAGTGTGTCTGTGTGCTTGTGTGAAGCTCTGGCCCTCATTGCACAGGCCTCATTGCTGTCTTCAGAAAACAGAGTTCGCTTCCCAAAGAACATCTTACATTTTAATATTAATTAGCTGACACGCTGCAAATGTCCAACTTCTGATGCTTACAATGCCGACATCAATTGCAAACTTGAATAGTTTATGTAG
>NC_054565.1:4971060-4987380 GCF_017654505.1 Polyodon spathula | reverse complement strand
TAAGTATGGGAATCTGCATACTTTACGATGGCAAACTCTAGTAAATATTTCTAACAAAGCGCTTTATGTGGGCAGGAGCTGTTCCTCCACACCCTGCTGTAGTCCCTACTGGTCAAGCATCATGTGACCTCAAAGCAGACACCTGCAGCCTGGTCTTCGTCCCTCAGGACTGGGAGTTCACGGACATCCAATCTGGAGCTCCAGGGTGGAAACAAGCCATTGGCTTGGTGGTGGGAACGGAAAACAGAAATCTGGTTATTTAGCGCAATCATTTTTTTAAACGTGTACCCCTTCTGTCTGGAGGTTTCAGTTCAAGTACCCCTTTATTATTTTCGTTCTACTGAATGGTACCATAGTGACAATAAAAGGCCAAATAATCTGATTAACACGTTAAATAAATCCTGTTTATTTAATATATAATTTATGTCAAGACAGTTTGGAATGACACACGGTTGGTTTAGGGCAGAATACCAAACATGAATTCTTAAAACTTTTAATTCTAAGTCTTTGGACGCACAGAATAAAAAGAGTGTTTGGGAATCTCTTCGGAAACACATGCCTTCACTTTCTATCAGCAAAGTCATTATAAATAATCCAAAATAGTCTTCACTGTAAACATTTATCACGCTACCGTTTACTTCCCATCTCAGCATAATTATGTGTGCTATTTAACATGTTTACAACATTAAAAGCATTAAGATAAAACTATAATAATTAACAACGATAAACGTTTTATAAAAGCCGACATTAAAATAATCAGAAGAGAGTCGGTATAACTTTCTGTCTTTCGCTTTGCACTTTCTGTAGACTCTTGTGCTTTTTCTTTTGTTTTTCTTTTGCAAGTAAGAAATATATCAATGTTTGACAGGAGAAACGATACACAGGGTCATTTGGATGCACTCTGTCAAACGTTGTAAACAATTCAACCAGCTGCTATTGCTGCTCCTAACTTACAGCTGCGCCTAATAAATACAACATATTTATGTTTACCAGAGCATTTAGACTTGCAAAAAGATTATACTCCATAGGCAGAATCGCCAGACGCCAGCTTCACCCACCCCAATCAGAATGGATATTCGCTCAGCAGAGCTCTCTATAGGCAGAATCGCCAGACGCCCGCTTCACCCACCCCAATCAGAGTGGAAATCCCCTCAACCGAAATCACTGATATGTACAGGTGGAGGATCATTTTGAAACTATACTATGCTAACCTTTGAACTGCTAAACAAAAATGAAATATTTAATACAAATATATAATGCTGTTAAAAATTAATTAAAGCACGTTATTTTCTTTTACTTTAATTGGGTGTACTCCCTATGACCATAGAAGTACCCCTAGTTGAAAACCCGTGATTTAGCGACCAAACTTATTCTTGTGGATGTGACAGCTGTTATAGTCAATAAAATTCACACCTCTGACTTACACCCAGCATCGCTCCAAACTTCCAAACTCAACACGCTACAAAAGACAATAACACATTTACATTAAGCGTCTCTAATTACTGTGTACTTACATGGTAAATACATCTGTACTTACACAGCAGTACAATCTTTTTCTGCATAGTTACAATTTACTTAATGTGTTTTACACAATTGTATCAGAAAAGGGTTAGGGTTAGGGTTAGGGTTAGGGTTAGGGTTAGGGTTAGGGTTAGGGTTAGGGTTAGGGTTAGGGTTAGGGTTAGGATTATGTCATGCAAAAAGATGTACACATTAAGTACATTGTAACTATGCATAATAACATTGTAATTATGTGTAGGTACACATGCATTTACTATGTAACTACTATGTACATACACATTAATTAGAGAAGCTTAATGTAAAGTGTTGCCCAAAATATCCAAACCTTCTCAAGTTGGCTGCCCTTAAGGTCACACAGCCCGCAGAGCTGTAGTGTTCCAGAAGCACCCTTATAATAGCTGACTATAGTCCACTCTCGTTCTTTAGTCTTCAGACTGTGTCCACCGTTTTCTACACTTTTTCTTGCTATCACATTTTTATCCAAAACACAAGGTGGCAATATAACAGGAGTACTTCTTACACTGTACTGTATGTTTGGACTTGATTCTCAAAGGATGTCATTGGCACACAATGGGTCAGAAAGAAATAAAACACCAGGCACAGTACAAATCTGAAACTACTGACCAGGCCTTACATTAACCAGGCTGCTTAGTTATGTTTTGGTAACTTTTGGGTGCAGTTTTTCCTTTCTGAATGAATCATGCTAATTAGTCCTGAACTTTGAGAATACAGTCCTATTAGTATATACCCGTCCTGTACACACGCTTCTTACTAAATACAGTATACTGGTGTGCATGAATAGATAACAGTCCCCTCTATGCAGGTAGAGAGATAGATATTGACAGAGGAAGCATTTTGCCCCCCCCACACACAATAATTATTATAAAAGCTGACAGAATCACTGCAATTTCCCAGGTGCATATATGGTACCCTCTATTAATAATTCAACAGCTACTATTGAGGTTGGGCCCTTTGCATATTAGCATATTCATGAGGTAATGCATCAATTATTCATAAGATATTATTAGGGAGTCAAATCAACTGAATATTCAAAAGACAGACCTCATCAGCAGGATTCAGAGGCTATCTCTTAATTAATTGAGCAGACCACAGTCCAGGAAGCAGCACTGACCCTGCTGCTGCGTAGCTTCTGAAGTCTTCCAGGGACATGCCCAGATTAAGATTACAGCACTTTGGTTGTTATCAAGAAAGTTTTTTTTTGTTTGTTTGTTTGTTCAGTTTTTGTAAAATGACGTCATTTTGTTACTTGTAGTGTTAAAATGTAGAAAAAAGTTTTGCAAAGTTATTACAGAGCGGACTGTAGTTATATAATCTACGATCGTCTTCTAATCTGCCCCTGTATCTTTGCAGTAGTACCCTACGCTCTCAACAGGTTTCACAGATTTTGCAGAACATACTGGAGCTGTAACACAAGCTGCTTTCTGACTGGTTTAGCCAGTGCAACCTCATCTTTAATAAATCAAAAGCCTACATATGCTGAAGAGGGCTGCTTCAGATTAGACATTTCCTCTGCTGGCTTCAGGGATGGGCTTGTATATTTTCTAACTATTTTTGATTGGGAAAATATGTTAACTGGGTGTCTTACATACCTGTATGCAAGCTGTTTGGTAGGACAAAATACCCAAATTTCGGGTCCATGAGTGGCTAACCTGGTAAAGGCGTGGTCCTGTGGTGTACAGGGTGAGTCATACAGTCAGAGGAGCGCAGCCTCCTGGCTGTGCTGTCGTTGATCTTGGCTGGGAATTCTAGAGAGTGTTACGTTGGTTCTGGTGCTTTCACAGGTTAGGGAGGCAAAACCGTCAAGCACTGTTTCTCCTCATCACATTACAACGATCCCTACCAGCCAGGCACCTGGTGAGCTCAAGCAGACTCGCACAGGGCTGGCCTTTGTCCTCCAGAGGCCAGTATCTCACTGACATGCACGGTCGAGGTCCTGGGTGCAAAGAGGCAATTGGCTCGGTTGTGAAATCGGAAGATGTCCGCTGACCTTCAGTGGCAGCTGTTGTGGGGAATTGCTATGGTGAACATAATTAAGCATTGGGGAGAAAACTGGTCACTCGAAAACTAAACAAACCAAATTTAATTTATAAAAGATGGACCTATTTTATTGAACTGATTTAACTTTTATTTTTACCTACTAGAACAACGTTCTGAGAATACCTAAATCAGGAGTAAATTATCCAGTTAAAAAAAATATGACTGCTTTTGATACATCAGCCTGAGAGTTTGGCCCATTTTGTGCATGTCCAGTTTAGTGTGAGAAACGATGTCTGATAAAAGACTCTCGCTTTGCTCGTGCTGTTTCGTCTTTAACTGCAAGTTGTGTGCTTGTGTTTCAAAGCTGGATCAAGCTTTGTGTTCTTTTCATCCTTCCTCGTATCGTAGTTCTGTAATTCTCTGTGGAGTCACAATACCATGCATGGGGAATACACCGAGAAGCAATTGCTTTGCACGTCTAGCTGATGTGATAATTGCATAGTGCTTTTTACCTTTACAAGGTGAAAACTACTCAAGAAGGCAACAAAAAAAAAAAAAAAAAAGACCGAAACAGGGAAGCGTTCCTGTTTTTCCAAAGTGATGGTTGTGATTTTTCTGTATTGGGGTCACTTTTCATAACATATTTAAATATATTCCTTCTAAAATAATTTGAAAAATATATTACACATTTAGTTTTTTTTTATTTACTAAATTGAAATCCATAAACATATTCTACACGTAAAACCGACATCTCAAGTATATATTTCCATATGCTACATAGAGATTTCCATGTGGAGGTGTTACATACCCTAAGCTTTGATTTCCACTAATATTAAATGTCTCATTTAAATTGGATCAGGTTGAGATTCTCATTAGCTGTAATTAGATTGCTGTGAAGCCAGATCCAGTCCCACGCATTGTCAGGGAGGCCAGGGACTCACCAAGCTGCCTCTAAGGGATTGTATACCACAAGGAGTGCCTTGAGAACACCCACGGCTTCCGCCAGGCAACTTATATACAGGTAGGCTTGCTTAGTCTAACGGGGGCAATTAGAGCTGCTATTCAGGTTTGTTTTTCTTATTTTAATATATAAGTTTGATATTACATATAATATCAAAAATGATATACATTTTAAACTTGAATTCTCCTTTATTTACACACACACACCTATATATCACACACACACACACACACACACACACACACACACACACACACACACACATATATATATATATATATATATATATATATATATATATATATATATATATATATATATATATATATATATACAGTGCCTTGCAAAAGTATTCAGACCCCTGACCAATTCTCTCATATTACCGAATTACAAATGGTACATTGAAATTTTGTTCTGTTTGATATTTTATTTTTAAACACTGAAACTCAGAATCAATTATTGTAAGGTGACATTGGTTTTATGTTGGGAAATATTTTTAAGACAAATAAAAAACTGAAATATCTTGCTTGCATAAGTATTCAACCCCTGTGCTGTGGAAGCTCCCAGTTTGCACCGACGAAAGAAATTGCCCTAACGAGGACACAATTACCTTACCATTGGCCTCCACCTGTGAACCATTAAAATTGCTGTCACATTTTCTGAATAAAAACCCCACTGCTGAAGGATCATTGGTAAGGCTGTGAATCTGAAGGAAAATGAAGACCAAAGAGCATTCTACAGAAGTTAGAGATAAAGTAATAGAAATGCGTAGATTAGGGAAAGGGTACAAAATAATATCCAAGTGTTTGGATATCCCAGTGAGCACAGTTGGATCAATAATCAGGAAGTGGAAGCTGCATCACACCACCCAGGCACTTCCAAGAAAAGGCCGTCCCTCAAAACTCAGCACTCAAACAAGAAGGAAACTTATGAGAGAAGCCACACAGAGGCCAACAATCACTTTGAAGGAGCTACAGAGTTCAGTGGCTGGGAGTGGAGTAATGGTGCACCAGTCAACCATATCAAGAGCTCTGTATAACACTGGCCTGTATGGGAGGGTGGCAAGAAAGAAGCCGTTACTCAAAACGTACCATCTGAAAGCACGTCTGGAGTTTGCCAGAAAGCATGAGAGTGTTGGTAGCTGCATGCCCTTCTTTGCTAGCTGTGTTTTAACATAATCTGCAGCTTTGAACAGGAGCATGACTCTGCTCTTATAAAGAACTGTAGTTTTGGAGTGTTTTTTTTTTAACATTTTTTAGAACAATTAAATTTTTTGTATTATTATTATTTGGTTCATCATTTGCAAAGTGTTCCATTTTCATCTGTCAGACAAAAATATCTGGGATCTGGTGTGATCTGGCACAAATTAACCCCTGTCTATAACAAGTTAAGGCAAGCATACATCCCAGATAGTTTATTTACAGTTACAAACAGACACTTTATACATTTATAATTAATATTACAAGTGCACAATTAATATTAAGAGAATGTTCTAGGAAAATGTCAAGCTACTTTTTAAAGCATTGTTCATGGCTTTGAACTGAAGGGGAGAGAAAGCTAAATTACTTAAATAGGTAGGGCTTTTGTTTCACAGATTAACTCATGAAATGAATTAAGAGCAATTTGCCATGTGTTCCACATCTGGGGTCACTAGATTGACTGCAAGTGCCGGTCAGCGCACAGTACTGTATGAAGAGGCTCTGAATCACCACGACAAGTGATAGAGGATAAAAGACTCCACTGTCTCTTTCACAGACACCCGGGCAAAGGGATCAATGAATCGACAAAGCTGTCTCTGATTAGCTGAGGGAAGAAATAAAAGACTGCATGACACCCTCTTTCGGGGGGTACCACCTTTCCTAAACCCAAATCATTTAGATTTTCCAAATATTAAATTTCTTACCTGTTTAATATTTATTCAGTGTTTTAAGTATGATTTCGATTTTTTTTTTAATTTTTTTTTTCAACTATTCCAGCAGAAATTGTATCAGAAAAATACCTCCCTGTGGGTAAGCAAGTACTTACTCTCCATTGTGCTACAGTGACCCCTACTGGCCATCTACCTTGTGAGTTCAAGATGACACTGCAGGGCTGACCTTTGTCCTCCAGGAGGCAACATTCATGAGCACCTCGTTGTAATGTGGTGATTGGCTTGGTCGTGGGATCAGAGGATGCCTACTGAGCTTCAGTTCTGTTGTTGGGGTTGTGAGGGAGTGCAGTTGGTCAGTCTGTTAGTTGAAGTCCAGCACAAGAGTGAACCTGGAATAAACAGTAATCCTGCTTACATTTTGAGGAATGTGGTTGCTATCCTTTTCCAAAAGGGTCATAGTAACGGACAATAATAACCTGCAAACTAAAGAAGAGTGTTTTTTGGGGGGATTTTTTCTGCTTTATGATTTTGTGCACAACAAGGCGATTTTAAAGTGGCTGTAGATGACAAAATCCATTTAAAAATCTATCATGCGCTTTCATACACGCTGTAGCACTCCAATGTGCAGTTTTGAAACAAACATGTTATAACAGACTTGAATTTTCATTTGAAAACATGACATCTTGTACTACACTTATTAAATTAAGCTCTCAGTTTGTTTGCCCTGCCTTCCAGGAAGTCTGCTACTGCTTAATGTGCTAGGCCATTTCACCCAAGCAGTTTCTTGGGGGTCACAGCATCTCATAGGTTGCAAAGCATAACAGTCATAACGGGAAACAGCTGGTTGGTTATTGACAATAAACAAGCCCCAAAAGGGGTGCGGACAGTTTCACTGTACTGGTGATCTAGGAAGGTCAAGAGTCTAAAAGCATGCAAAGAGATTTCTTTAATCTAGTGTCCAATCAGATATCGCAATTGAAAATGAAAGTACATTGCTAAAACACGTGTTCATCTATAAACTGCACATTGTTAATTGACGTGCATAGCAGAGAAGACGTATATAACCAGTTTGTTAGTTACAATTACGTTCAGTGCTTTTGGAGTCGGCTTCAATTAAGCACACCCTTGAGTACACAAAGGCACATGGTCCAGCGTCACAAAAGCATGATGCCACAGGAAGCTGTGGGGTCTTATTAACCGTAACACAAGAAGGAAGTGATTGGGAAGAGGAAACGAAGCATTTCCTTTAAATTCCCAAAGGAGCTGTAAGAAAGCTTTGATTAGTACCTGTAGAAATGGAGAGCACTCATTTACAAGGTTCTCACTGGTGACAGGCTGAAGCAACGGAAATTTATTCCCCTGCGCTGTTAACATTTTATTAGCTATAAAGAGCAGCTACTTTTTAAATAAACTGTGATAAGGCTTGTAAACTTGCAAGAAGCGAGGCTCAAGCCAGCTGTAAAGTGACTACACTGCATCCCTCCAGCAAATGTAAACTCTTTAATTAAATGCTACTTCACCAAACGAGTTTCACATTACAGCAACTTACCATGTACAGGGGTCAGCAGCACTGTCAGTAGGATGCATGGCCACCACGAGCAGCCAGGATGGCTGTGATTCGAGAGGGTGTAGGATGAAAATGTATTGGAAATATCATCTGAGAGTAACATGTCTGGGTAACGTTAAACCAGTTTAACAGAGGTGCTGTTTGGCTTAGTGGAGTCATTTTAAAATGATTGGAGAGATGAAGCATGTGCAGAAATGCATGGGATGAAAGATGGTAAACAATTAACCACAGTCACCTTGTAAAAGAGGTTGGTTAATGGCTGGCTGCACTTGAATGGAGTGACAGCTAAAGGGCTCCATTCTATTGAGAATTAGAAAGATACAAAAACAGACTGTAGTCACGTATGTCCTGAGCCCATATGGTATAAATACCGGGCATGGAGGCGACACAGAGAGAGAAGCTTCTAATACCTCCAGGATCATCGTGGACCATCATTGTGTCAATCTGAGGACTGTCTCCAGGGGTAATCTGATCAATTGTTTATCTCTGTTAATACTAGTGGCAGATATTGTATCTAAACAGTATCGTTCAATGTAGTATGTAATGAAGGGATTTGAAACTAATAAATGGTTAACATTGTTATAATTGAAACATGGCCTGGTCATTATAGCATAGAAGTATTATAGTCCATGTTTACCTTCATTCATAAATCTTACACTGGCAAACTCTGTGGCACCTTACGAGGGCAGGTAGTCTGCAAGGTGTTTCAATTTTTCGCGAGGGGTTGTTGAGTGCATCATAATCTGAGGGTATAAGTTGTGTTCCTGTCTGTCTGTCTGTCTGTCATACTTACATTTTACTCATAAGTGTGCTGATATTTGTATTTTCCGAGTCGGCTGATATTAAATGAAACCAAACAAGCCTATTAATTAATATGCTAATTCCAGAATATGAAAAGCTGCCTCACCATAATGATCGGACAAAAAAATCAATGTCAGTGAAGTTTTGCATGGAGTGATTTAAAAGCCGATTGGAAGTTCATTTCCCTTTCACTCAGGGCACTGACATCTTTACTGCCATATCGATGCTGAAATATATTTCTTCATGGAGTTTAATCAGAGATGACGTCCTTCCCAAGACCACTATCCCACAATTCACTGCAGAAATGACACTTCTCTAAGGAAACAAGCAAAAGGGAAATCAAAGTGATTTGATGTCAAAGGGATAAAAGAAAGGTAAAACAATAATCACAGATAAAATATGAGTGTCAGTTTGAGCTGGTTTGATCTCGACAGGTTCTGTATTAAATCACACTGACAGAATGTTATCGATTGGTGTGTACTAATTGTGTAGACAAGGGCAGCCGAGGGAACGCTTTGTTTTGAATAATCAACACGTTTTAATATTCTGTTTAATTAATACTTAACAACTGAAAACTTAACTGCTTAACGTCAAAACCTGCTAATGGCATGGTCGCATGCCACACATACCCCAACTGACTTGGCCTGCAACCTTTGCACAAGTGGAAAACCCCTTTCATTCTCTATAGCTCTTTACAAAATACAGAGAATTGTTTCTGGGGTAGGGCGAAAAATATTGCATCCTGCAGCCACCTCATTGGAAATGCAGTTTTCTCTGTTCTTGTGATGTTTATCGTGGTACATGAGATGCACAAATTCATGCAATACCTGTATAAGTTATCATGCAAATAAAGACTTTTTGAACTGAAGTGAATTGAGAGAAAGAGAGACCAGAGAGAAAAAGCGGTAGCAGAAATCCGTGCACAGTATATTACAGCCAGAAAACTCATTCAGTGCAGAGATAGACATCTCCATCTTCCTTATATTTGCTACACTAGCTTTGGCCATGCTTGCATGACTTTGGTTAGCCAAATTTGAATTTGAAAGGGAAAGAGGTAGAGCATAAGAGTGAGAAAGAGAGAAGACAAGAGTAAGGGAGGGAGAATGGGAGAGCAGATGAGAAGCAGACCAGGAAAGATGAGAGATAGACAGAATGCAGGTGAGAGAGAGAGAGAGAGAGAGAGAGAGAGAGAGAGAGAGAGAGAGAGAGAGAGAGAGAGAGAGAGAGAGAGAGAGAGAGAGAGACGAGGATAGAGAGATAAAGGAGATAACCAGTGGGACTGTGGAGAGATTGAATCTCATTCTCCACTGTACAAAATCCATAGAAATATTCTCTGAAGCTGGCAGAAAGAGAAGGCGCTATCTTGATCAAAAGGGGATGAGGAGTTTATTAAATATAATATTTCATATTTCTGTACATGTGCTGCATTCACTTTGCCATTGCTTATCATGCCAATAAAGATCATTCAGATCTGAGAAAAAGAGCAGAGAGAGAAGGGGGGGAGGGGAGAAAGAGAGCAGGAGAGACTGAGAGAGAAAAAGAGTGAGAGAGAGAGGAGGGACAGCAGGTGAGATACAGTGTGTGTGTGAGAGAGAAGGAGATCGGGAGAGAGGGAGAGCAGGTGAGAGATGGAGAGAGAAAAAAGAGAGAGAGAGGAGGGGAGAGCAGGTGAGATACAGTGTGTGTGTGTGTGTGTGTGTGTGTGTGTGTGTGTGTGTGTGTGTGAGACAGAGGAGGGGAGAGCAGGTGAGATACAGTGTGTGTGTGTGTGAGAGAGAGGAGGGGAGGGGGGGGGGGGGGGGGGAGAGTCAGTTTGTCCGGGCATACAGCCAAGCCTCGCGCTGCAGGAGCCCTCTCATCTGTCTGTCTCTAACAGAGACAAATGGAAATGAGAGAATCAATTAACATGGAGCATTAGTGAAATGTCAGAGCCGTCAGTTGGACCCGATTAACCCCCCCCCCCCCCCCCCTGCTGTTCTATTTTAACCCTTCATCCACCATGAACAGAATAACAGAGTACACTGTGCAAGGAAGGACTGTAGAAGGACTTGCCTTACATGCAGTACCGGATCTACAGTAGGAAAATACAAGATATATTATACTGTGAACTAGAGATGCACAAACGTTTTTATCTCCTTAAAACCAAAATGTGTACTGCTGTTCAAAAAGGAATGTTTGGGCTCCCAAGTTACGCAACCAGTAAAGGCACTCTGTCCGGAATGCAGGATGCACCCTATAGCTTGGAAATTGCTGGTTTGAATCCAAGCAATGCCACTGCTGACCGTGGACGAGAGTTCCTAGGGGGCGGCGCACAATTGGCCAAGCGCTGCCCGGGCAGGGAGAGTTAGGTCTGCTGGGGAGTCCTTGGTTCACCGTACACCAGTGATCCCTGTGGCTGGCCAGGTGCCTGAAGACCTGCCTGTATGCAATTCACAACTGCGTGGTCCTCTGACGCTGTAAGTTGTGAGATGGCTGCACGGCAGGCTTGCAGAGCAAAAAAAAGCAGATGGCTGATGGCCCTCGTTTCGGAAGATGCGTGTGCTCATCCTTTGTTCCATTTTTAGTTAATGTGAAAACAATCTGTTTATGTTGCTAAATAAACAGCTCATAAGGTTAAGGGCGCCTGCGTTGCTGTTTACTAGTTAAGTAACATGAAAAATGATGAAACTGCATTTGAGTGTAAAGACATACATTTGACCCAGTTTTATTATTAGTTTTTATTTCATTGGATTTCATCAGTATTTTTTGTACAATTTGTTTTTGAGTAAAACAAAAAGAAAAAAGATTACGGTAAGAAGGTATCCAGTGACTCAATAATTACAGCAAAACAATCTTGAGTTTGTTCGTTCAAATTCTCGTTTTACCAAGTTTCTGAAAATGGCCGGATGCCCACAGGTAGCCTGCACTGGGCTGAGAGGAAAGCAGTGCTAGACTGACCCCTACTGGTCAAGAGGAGACTATCCAGGGTGTGCCTCGTCTCCATGGAACAGTATCTTGTGGGTTCCATGGGTAAAAAGATGAGATTGGCTTGATCTTCAGCATGGGTACATGCGCTGCAACAACATTCAAATTATTTATAGGAAAGTATTTGCAGCAAGGTTTCCAGACCTTGTTACTGCTTGCAGAGGGTGGAGGAGCCGGCACACACAGCTGGGCACAGGGAGGCTGCTGTGAGCACGCCACACACAGCGGTGAGGGGCTGTCTGTCTCACCCTTCAGCCACACACAGCGGTGAGGGGCTGTCTGTCTCACCCTTCAGCCACACACAGCGGTGAGGGGCTGTCTGTCTCACCCTTCAGCCACACACAGCGGTGAGGGGCTGTCTGTCTCACCCTTCAGCCACACACAGCGGTGAGGGGCTGTCTGTCTCACCCTTCAGCCACACACAGCGGTGAGAAGCTGTCTGTCTCACCCCCCCCAGCTACACACAGTGGCGAGGGGCTCTGTCTGTCTTGCCCCCCAGCTACACACAGCGGTGAGGGGGGACTTTTTGATCTCTATAACCCAGTGTTTTATGGTGGCTCATGGAGAATGTGGAAAAAAATACAAATACAACTATGAAAGTACAATTTATCTATTGATCTCAACAATGTATCTTGATTCATTTATTGTACCTGCTACTTGCTCTTAATGGAATGTACTCTTGGAAGCAAATATTTTTACTACAAGTTTAACTGCTCTTAGTCAAAATCATTCTTAAACTTATGCTTTTATTTGAATTTTTTAACTTGTATTTTATAACTGCTCTTATCTGTAATGTGACATTTTGCAATGTGATACTTTGTAATGTGATATTTTGTAACAACTGTAAGTCACCCTGGATAAGGGCGTCTGCAAAGTGATAATTATTAATAATAGATTATTTTGTGATAACCGTTTCAAATGATTTATCTTTTCCTTGTTTTCTGCTAGAAAACACTACTGAGGTGAATGACCAAAGAAGTGAAGCAGCAACAGGCTGCCTGGAAGGCATGGCTTGTGAACAGAGATTTCTTTAGTACCATGTATCATGTTTTAAAATGAAAGTACATGTTTGCTATAAACTGCACACCTGAGACTTATGTATTGAATGGCAGTGCAAAATGATGAGGAGTTTATGGAATTATTCTGTTAGCTACAATTACTGTGATTTTGTCCCCGACTCTTAACCTCCAGAAACACCCCACTGTCACTTTATCTTAAGGGCGCAGCTCAGATGACACAGATTCCTGCCCAAAGATGCCCATTTTGGGTTATATTTAGCAGATTCAATTATATTGGAAAGGCTAGAGCAAGCGGACCATTTGCATCCCCAGATTAAGGTATAATTTTCAATCTAAATGCCCACTTAGGCAACCGGCTGCCACTGTAATAGGTGAATTTCAATTCTGTGTGCTCACTCAGTTCTCTATGCAGTTGTAAAGCAAAATACAGTCTTATTAGTATTAGCAAAGTCACCACTTTATTTAATGTAATGCACATTTTTACAGATATAACAATATAGATTTGTGTAATTGTAGCTAACAAAATAAATCAATTTTACCACATAGGTTCAACTGTTTTTCTTTTTTTTTATTATTGTAAAGGAACACTTTTTACAGCAAACATGTATTTTCATATTTAAAACAGGCATCTGGTACTACACTACATTTTTTGTTTGTTTGCCTTGCCTTCCAGGAAGTCTGTAACTGCTTTACTTCCTTGGTCATTTCCCTTCAGCAGTGTCTTCTGGGTCAAAACATGTTATTGGCTGAAAGCATGTCAGTCATCGGGGGGAAACAGCTGATTGGTTACTGACAGGAAAGAAGCCAATGAATGGGGCGAGGACAAGTGCAAGGCAGTGTAAAAAGCATTGTTGTAAAATGAAAATACATGTTTCTTTCAAAGCTGCAGATTATGTAATGAAGAGAAAGTGTATGTATTATTTTGTTGAGCAACACTCCCAAGGTAGAATGGAAAGGGTGTATTATTCATTTTTATTTGGTTATTTGGCTTGGTTGTTTCTGTTTTTTCAACGCATCCCACAAACGTATTTTTAAAAAGTAGAAGCTCAGCAAGGTTCATAGCCTCAAGCCTGCAGCAGCTGGTGAAGACCATTTCAAGCAGCCTTCTAACTTACAGTGACTTTCAGCCTCTTGTGGAATCTACAGCATATTCAGTAGCTCAGGACAAACCCCCACAACAGGGTGAATGGGATGGATTTGATACGTGGTACAAGAGAAAACGTTTAGCCTCAAACCCACTGGGTTTCAGGGACCATCACCTGACCATCTGGACGAGACTATGGAACCCCAGTTATCCTTATAAATGTTTTGCATTGTAAAAGCATAGCAAAGTGTAATAAAGCACAGGTAAGCATTGTAAAGCAGAGAGGTATGGTAAAGCATATTGAAAACAACACGTACCACGGTAACCTTTTATATGGGGTAACCGTGGGGTAATTGAAAAGTGGTGATTGAAGGAGGTGGAGGGATGTGAACTGACTGAACCAAGAGAGGCCAAAAAATGTATATATTTTTAAAGTGACTAAAAGGTGATGAAATGTGTTGGGGTGAAGTCCTTCCTCCTGAAATGAACGTTAAAAAGTGTATTTAACAAAAACTGAATATAGTTTAAAAAAAAAAAAAAACAACACTATATAGCATTGACTGTAATCCTGTTACAGTGTTCTATACATTTAGAAATAATAAGCAATATACACTCCCTGTCACATCTGGGAGACCGGGTAAAGACTCCGATTTTAGACTTTGCAGGAAACCACAGCCCTGCCACACGAAACAGCCAGACCCCTGTGTGCCAAGATGGCTCTGACTCCACAAGCCATAAACACGGCATGCTTACTCCACGCAGGCACTGGAGTCTCTCTTTTATAAGCCTGGGATCATTTCATGCCTTGCTTTTTATTAAACCACACAACACTCTGGTTTCAGAAAGGTTTCCAGTTTTTTGGTTTTCTTTTAGAGGGTTTGATTAGGGAGCTTCTTTGCAAGGTTCTGCTGGTGACACCCAAAACACATGCTCCCATACTGACAAAGACACGTAGCACTAGAACTACCTCATTCTGCCTAACTAGTTTAAAGAAACATCTTCTTCCAGTAAGTTAAAAAAAAAAGTGTTGCATAATAATATTGACCAATGACACTGGCAGCTCTTCACAAAATTAGCAAATAGCATCAAATGTCTTAGTTTCTTTTGTTTAATAGGTCCCCTTCTTTTTTATGATGTTTGTAATTCCAGACCATCTAAGTGACCCGAATTTCACAGGTCAGAGCCGCAAAATAAAACGAATATGCAAGAGCACTGAATGTAAAAAACTGAAGCTTGTCATTATCAGCATATGATTGTAGGTGCACTCCATTCATGGATGGGTTCTTTATTCAAGTTCTATCATTTTAAATGAACCAGTGTTGTTGCTTTCTTTTCTACTATTATTCGAAATGTAATTTTAATAATTTAGCTCAGATTAATAATTGTCCAAAATTTTCTTGTCGCTGTAGCAACTCTGAAGCTGTTAAAATAACAACACATCAATCATAATTTAAAATGAAACATCACAATTAAAAGGTCAGGAACCAACACAATTAAAATATACATTTGAAGCTGCATACTCTTTAAGAGCGGTTTGAAGGACTGTCTAGTTAAGAATTTTTTTTTTTTGGAAGGCACATTTTGATTAATAAAATCAAGCTGTCTGTTTTATAGACGGTTATACAAAAAAACATTGAACACCAGCCTAGGGCAGTGACGGGCCTAACACACCCAGACACGCATTCAGCTCTCTGTCAAACTAAAAATCTAGAAACAGCTGGAAGAAAAGGCAAAGACGGTCACCATGCTCCATGATTGATTCGTGAATCAACACACCTTTCTAAGAAATACAATTTCATCCATTCAGCCACCTCGAATGCTGGGGAAGTCCAGGCTTCAAACACATACTGCAGTAACCATCACATGGCTTTTCTCATTTTCACATTTTTAGGTGGCTAAGTTGTATACATCTTCTGGCCTTGAGGTGTAAGTTTAATAAAAAGTGTGTTTAAAAGTATCTAATGCCTGACTGCTCCTTGTTTGACTGTTCTCCTAGACTAATACAGGCTATGCTAAAGCATATGGGTTGTTTGCATCAATCACAGACTCTCCAAACCAAATCCAAAGAGAATTTGGTAAACACTGATTTGTTTCCATGGCATCATTATCCACCTGATATCAGAAGTATTATGAAAGGTTATGCTTTTAAACAAGCATCACTGTGGACTAATCTGGAACTTGTCTATTCTGGAATCTGGCATCATTTGTAAGTCTTATAAACATAAACACAATGCAAGTTTATTTCTTGCATGGTAACAATAAAAAAGAGTAATCAATACAGTATATATTGCTTTCTAATCAACAGCAGTCTACATGTGCTATATATTTGCATGATGTACAGTAGTGTACGCATGTATTAGAGAACCCCATTGCTTCTGTACTTTTGATTTGTTGTGCATATGAAATCAAACCACTGGAACTGAAAATCTTGGAACATTTTCAAAATAGGCAAATTAGTGATTGTCTAATTGAATTGGTGACTTGAATTGGCCACACATGCAGTTCATTTAAAATTGTAAGCGAAAAGGAACACAT